>NC_053028.1:651147478-651267224 GCF_003073215.2 Triticum urartu | reverse complement strand
CTTCATCGGCAAGATCGGCAAACCGGGCCCTGAGCCGGACATCTGCACCAACACCATCGATACGGCTCAGCGTGCAAGCTCTGCCCCGGTTCAGCCTGCCGTAAAGCATGTCTTCGGTGTCATCCATGGAGCATAATATGAGGATGTATCGGCGTCTGGTGGCGAAACCGTTGTCTGCTCCGATGACGAGTCTTCAACTGGAGAGACCGAGTCGCTATACTAGTTACAGGATGGCATGATTAGTGGAGGTTCCGATGGCCACACTATTCCGGACCCCCTTGACCTGCCAAACCGGGTCGCGGTCTTCATGGCCGGTTCACAGCCGGCACAGCCCTCTGCTACCGCTGCGGCAATGATCTTCGGTACAGCAATAGCAACGCCAGCAGGGGCAGGGGGCTCTGCGCCGCCTCCAGCTCAGGTTTTGTCTGATTTGTTCGACGCTTTAGCAACATTGCTGACAGCAGAAGTGGATGCAGTAAACCGAGATCAGCACAACGCGGAGATTGCAAAGGTGAAAGATCAGATAACTCAGGCTAAAGCGGACCTGGCAGCAGAGAACGCCAGGATGGCTACAGAGCAGGCCAAGTTAGAGGCTTAGGCCTACCGGCTAAGGCTGGATCAAAGCGCCTCAGATGATGTCATGAGGAGGAGATACCGGTCGCACCTCCCGTCGGCGTATGAGCCAAGAAACCTCTTCAACATGCCAGGAACGGGGACCAGCAACCAGCCAGTGATAAACTGGACAGAGGCACCGGTAACAGGAGCATCGGCTCAGCTGCGCACGATGGACCCACCTCATCAGAACAAAATTCCATATGTTCCGACGACCCCGGGGCATTACTCCAACCCGTTGGATAACATTGTGGCCGTCGCTTCATGATTGGCAGCCCTCCCGATTGACGGCGAGTCACCAGTGGTGGTTGAGACACGGCGGGCCAGGGAGCTCCTTCAAACAACTTTAACGTAGCAGCAGGCTTATTCGCATAGTCGCAAGAGGATTCATTCCACCCCCCGTCCGAGTCGGAGCTATAGCAAGCACATTGAGGATGAACCGGTCGTGTCAAGCAGTGCACATCACCGTAACTCGCCGCGAGGGCATAACCCGGCAGGTGGTGGTGCTAACGCGTAGGATGTGGTGGATCATGGTCGTGCACGTCGAGAAGCTGAGTTAGCAGCGCAGCATGCGGCTCATCAGCTTACTCCGGTTCGTCCTACCGCTTCAGTGGAGCCAGGTGTGGTCTTTAGTTCTTTAGGGGTGCCGTGTCTCACCCCCGCTTTGCGTAATGTACGACTGCCCAAGGATTTTAAAGGCCCTTGTAAGGTGCCCAATTACACTGCCGATTTACCCCCTGAGTCATGGGTTGAGAGTTATGAGATGGCGATGGAGATGCTGGATGTGGATGAAGCGGTGTGTGCTAAATACTTCACCATTATGTTCGAGGGGATAGCTCGTACTTGGTTAAAGAGCTTACCGGCTAACTCCGTCGGGTCATGGGCTGAGTTAAAAACCGGTTTATCCAGAATTTTAAGGATACTTGTAAGTAGCCTATGTTGATTGTGGACCTGGCCTCTTGTGTTCAAGAGGATGGAGAGTCTACAACCCATTGGGTGAAACGAGTCTCAGCTATTCTGCATTCGTCAGACCGCATCAATGCAGATACAACAGTTTTGACATTGGAAGGCAATTGCCGGTTTATGCCATTAAAACTGAAGTTGGGAAGGCTCAAACCTCACTGCAATGACATGTCAACCCTTACGGCTGCTTTGGTGAAATATGCCGATTCAGATAGTACCAAAGACCCTGAGGATGACAAAACGGGGAAGGGGAAAAAGAACGGCAATGCAAAGGGCAGCAGCACAACCCAACAGGTCATGGGAACAATGGTAAGCGCAAGGCAGACAATAGTTTGGACTTTGTGGCTAACACCAACACTCAGGATAACGGTCAGCATCGTAAGGGCAAACCGCCCCAGAGGGGCGGAGGATCAGGCCCCAATCTGGAGCACATGTTAAATTAACCTTGTCCAAAGCACGGATCGAAGGAGAAGCCAGCTTCGCATCTTTGGAAGGACTGCTTCATCATGCGAGAGTTCAAAAATCCAATATGTTCCAATACGACAACGGCCCGCCTGGCGGCTCAGGAGGTGGTTTTCATGGGCCGGGTTATGGAGGCGGCAGCTCCGGTTTAGGATTCCAAGGCCATCAGACCGGACATAGCAATCCAGGTAATCAGGGCAATCAGGGAGGTTATGACCATCAGGGGAATCAGCAGCAGCAGTAGTCGGGTTATCAGAGCAATCCGAAGCATTTGAATAGTGGGAAGTATCATGTCTTCACTACTAGCTTGTGTAAGCGTGATCAGAAGCTTCACAAAAGGGCCGTGAACTCTGTTGAACCGGCAGTGCCTCAGTATTTGCGCTGGTCTGAACAACCAATTTTATGGAGTCGAGAGGATCACCCACCCCGGGTTGATAATCCGGGTCATCTGGCCTTAGTGGTGGCACCTCAAGTTGGGGGGTATAAGTTCACCAAGGTGCTTATCGCTGGCGGAAGTAGTATCAATATCCTTTACTATGATACCTTCCACCGTATGGGATTGACATATAAGAATCTTAAACCGCCGAACACCTTTTTCATGGTGTGGTGCCTGGTAAATCGGCGTATCCAGTGGGCAAGATAGCCCTAGAGGTGGCTTTTGGAGATGATCATGATTCAAGGTCAGAAACGTTGACTTTTGAGGTGGTGAAAATCAAGAGTCCGTATCATGCCCTGTTCGGACGACCGGCTTATGCCAAGTTCATGGAGAGGCCGTGTTATGTTTATCTATAGCTTAAGATGTCGGGTCATAAGGGGACCATCACAGTACATGGGAGCAGGAAGATTGCTTTGGAATGTGATGAGGGTGATGCGGCTTATGCTGAGTCGGTTTGTGCCACAGAAGAGCTGAAGTTTTATAAAGACAATGTTAATCCGGCAGACATGACTTCTTTGAAAAAACCAACTACGGAGCATGATCCGACGTTGAAGTTTAAATCGGCTACAGACACTAAGATGGTTGATTTTGTTCCTAGTGATTCATCCAAGTAGTTTACATCAGCGCTAACCTGGATCCCAAATAGGAAAGCACGCTCATCGAGTTCATCCGTGAGAACCGGGACATCTTTGCATGGAAGCCTTCTAACATGCCAGGTGTACCGAGGGAACTCGCTGAGCACACACTTAATATATATATCCTAAGTTTAAACCGGCCAGGTAGTTTCTCCGTCATTTCAACGAAGAAAGGCGTAAGGCTACTGGTGAGGAGGTAGCTCGGGTGTTGGCCGCAGGGTTTATCGTGGAGGTCTTTCACCCGGAGTGGCTGGCTAATCCGGTGCTGGTTCTTAAGAAAAATGGCACTTGGCGTATGTGTGTGGACTACACAGACTTGAACAAGGCTTGTCCAGCTGATCCCTTTGCCCTCCCTCGTATTGATCAGATTATTGATGCTACGGCGGGTTGTGATCGTTTGTGTTTTCTGGATGCTTATTCTGGTTATCATCATATCAAAATGGCAGTTAAGGACCAGGAGAAGACAACTTTTATAACTCCCTTTGGAGCCTTCTGCTATGTCTCTATGCCCTTTGGGCTCAAGAGTGCCCAGGCGACTTATCAACGTTGTGTTTAGAATTGTCTTTATAAGCAGATTGGGCGCAATGTTCATGCATATGTGGATGACATTATGGTGAAATCTAGGAAAGAGGAAACATTGATAGATGACTTGAAGGAAACCTTTAATAACCTCCGGGTTTATAAGATGATGCTTAATCCGGACAAATGTGTCTTTGGTGTTCCGGCAGGCAAGCTCTTGGGTTTTCTGGTGTCTAACAGGGGCATTGAGGCTAATCCGGAGAAGATCACAGCTATCACCTCTCTGGCTAAACTGGCATGTATCAATGACGTTCAGCGTCTGGCAGGCCGGATTGCAGCTTTGAGCCGGTTTATCAGTCGTCTTGGGGAGAAGGCTATCCCTTTATATTAGATGCTAAAGAAAATAGATGACTTTGTCCGGAGCGACGCGGCTGATAAAGCGTTTGAGGATTTGAAGACACAGTTAGCTGAACCGCCAGTCCTTGCGGCTCCGGTCGATAAAGAGCCCTTATTGCTATATGTGGCTGATAATGCCTGGGCTATTAGTGTGGCTATTGTTGTGGAGCGCAAGGAGGCTGGAAAGGAGTATCTGGTTCAACGGCTGGTTTATTATATTAGTGAGGTGGTTATCGTATCAAAGCAGAGGTATCCGCATTGGCAGAAGCTGGTGTATGGGGTTTTTATGGCAAGCCAGAAGCTCAAGCATTATTTTCAGGGTCATCCCATCACAGTAGTTAGTTCAGCCCCTCTGGGAGATATCATTAAAAACAGAGAAGCAACTGGCCGGATTGCCAAGTGGGCTATTGAGCTTGGACCTCACGGGATAAAATATACGCCTCGCACAACAATCAAATCCCAAGCGCTTGTGGACTTCATCAATGATTGGACAGAGTTGCAGGCACCGGAGGAAAAGCCAGATAACACATATTGGACCGTTCACTTTGATGGGTCTAGACAATTGGAGGGCTCGGGGCTGGAGTCATATTAACTTCCCCATGAGGTGACAAGTTTTGTTATGTTCTCCACTTAATGTTCCCTTGCACTATCAATGTAGCTGATCATGAGGCCTTACTCCACGGTCTGCGTATGGCTAAGGAGATGAACTTAAGCCGGGTTAAGTGCTTTGGTGACTCGGACCTGGTGGCTCAGCAGGTATCTGGCACTTGGGATTCTAAGGATCCACTCATGGCTGCATATCAACGAGAGGTGGACATAGTGGCTGGTCATTTCAAGGGCTATCAAGTTGACCACATAGACCGGCGAAAGAATGAAGCAGCGGACGCTTTAAGTCATCTAGGCTCTCAGTGTAAACCAGTGCCACCTAATGTCTTCCTCGACGTACTTCATAATCCGTCAGTCAAGATACCCACAGAGGAGGAGTTGGCTATTCCTGATCCGGAGGCCCAATTGGTGGCGGCTTTACATGTTATACCAGATTGGACAGTCCCGTACCTGGCTTACATGAACCGGGGCGAGTTACCATATGATGAAACCTTGGCCCGGCAGATAATCCGACGATCCAAGTCAATGACCATTATCAACGGGGAGCTACATCATTACAGCGTCACAGGAGCAATCCAACGTTGTGTGACTCCTCAAGAGGGTTGTGAGATTTTGCGAGAAATCCACGAAGGAGATTGTGGTGACCACGCCGGTTCAAAATCCTTGGTGGCTAAGGCTTTTCGTCACAGCTTCTATTGGTTAACGGCTCATGCTGATGCTGAGGATTTAGTAAAAAGGTGTGACAGTTGTCAGAAATTTGCACGCCGCGCTCATGTTCCGGCTCAAGAGTTGAGAATGATTCCAATCACTTGGTGATGTCTACTACACAACCTTCTTCTTGTAGACGTTGTTGGGCCTCCAAGTGCAGAGGTTTGTAGGACAGTAGCAAATTTCCCTCAAGTGGATGACCTAAGGTTTATCAATTCGTAGGAGGCGTAGGATGAAGATGGTCTCTCTCAAGCAACCCTGCAACCAAATAACAAAGAGTCTGTTGTGTCCCCAACACACCCAATACAATGGTAAATTGTATAGGTGCACTAGTTCGGCGAAGAGATGGTGATACAAGTGGTGGATAGTAGATAAAGGTATTTGTAATCTGAAATTATAAAAACAGCAAGGTATCTAATGATAAAAGTGAGCGTAAACGTTATTGCAATGCGTTCAAACAAGGCCTAGGGTTCATACTTTCGCTAGTGCAAGTCCCTCAACAATAATAACATAATTGGATCATATAACTATCCCTCAACATGCAACAAAGAGTAACTCCAAAGTCACTAATAGTGGAGAACGAGCGAAGAGATTATGGTAGCATACGAAACCACCTCAAAGTTATTCTTTCCAATCAATCCATTGGGCTATTCCTATAAGTGTTACAAACAGCCTAGAGTTCGTACTAGAATAAAACCTTAAGATACAAATCAACCAAAACCCTAATGTCACCTAGATACTCCAATGTCACCTCAAGTATCCGTGGGTATGATTATACGATATGCATCACACAATCTCAGATTCATCTATTCAACCAACACATAGAACCTCAAAGAGTGCCCCAAAGTTTCTACCAGAGAATCACGACGAAAACGTGTGCCAACCCCTATGCATAGGTTCATGGGCAGAACCCGCAAGTTGATCACCAAAACATACATCAAGTGAATCACGTGATATCCCATTGTCACCACAGATATCCACGGCAAGACATACATCAAGTGTTCTCAAATCTTGAAAGACTCAATCCGATAAGATTACTTCAAAGGGGAAACTCAATTCATTACAAGAGAGTAGAGGGGGAGAAGAAACATAAGATCCAACTATAATAGCAAAGCTCGCGATACATCAAGATCGTGCCAAATCAAGAACATGAGAGAGAGAGAGATCAAACACATAGCTACTGGTACATACCCTCAGCCCAGAGGGAGAACTACTCCCTCCTCATCATGGAGAGCACCGGGATGATGAAGATGACCACCGGAGAAGGATTGCCCCCTCCGGCAGGGTGCCGGAATGGTCTAGATTGGTTATCGGTGGCTACGGAACCTTCTGGCGGCGGAACTCCCGATCTAATCTTTGTTCTAGAAGTTTTAGGATACATGGGTATATATGGGTGAAAGGAGTACGTCGGTGGACCGAAGGGGGGGCACGAGGCAGGGGGCGCGCCCCAGGGGGTGGGCGCGCCCCCTACCCTCGTGAGCTCCTCCTTCATCTTCTGACGTAGGGTCCAAGTCTATCCAGTAGGTTTCCTTCCAAACATAACTTCTCCAGTTGATTTTGTTCCGTTTCGACTCCGTTTGATATTCCTTTTCTTCGAAACACTGAAATAGGCATAAAACAGCAAATCTGGGTTGGGCCTCTGGTTAATAGGTTAGTCCCAAAAATAATATAAAAGTGGAAAATAAAGCCCAATATTGCCCAAAACAGTAGATAATATAGCATGGAGCAATCAAAAATTATAGATACGTTGGAGACGTATCACTTGGCCGTTTGCAACTTGGGGGCTAGATATGGTTGGACCCTTTAAGAGGTCCAAGGACAAAAAGACCCACCTGTTGGTGGCGGTTGATAAGTTTACCAAGTGGGTAGAGGCAGAGCCAGTCATTAAGTGTGATGCATCCACGGCGGTCCAATTCATCAAAAAGGTGATATTCCGGTTTGGTTTTCCACACAGCATTATAACTGATAACGGTACTAATCTGTCCAAGGGTGATATGGAGGAATTTTGTCAACGTGAGCACATCCGGCTTGATGTAGCGTCAGTGGCTCACCCCCAGTCTAATGGTCAAGCAGAGAGGGCAAATCAAGAAATTTTGAGAGGTATTAAACCCCGGCTTCTGGTTCCTTTAAAGTGGATGCCGGGTTGTTGGGTGGAGGAGTTACCTTCCGTATTATGGAGTATCAACACCACACCAAACAGATCTACGGGTTACATGCCTTTCTTCATGGTTTACGGAGCAGAGGCGGTTCTCCCTAGTGACATCCGTCATGACTCACCCCGTGTGGCGGCTTACGTTGAAGCTGAAAATGAGAAGGCGCGTCAGGACTCACTGGACCTGTTAGATGAGGAGCGTGATCTCGCAGCAGCGTGGTCGGTGATTTATCAACAAGATCTTCGACGTTATCACAGCCGCCGGGTTAAGACCAGAACTTTTCAAGAAGGTGATTTGGTGCTCCAGCTCATCCAGGATCAAACTGATATGCACAAGTTATCCCCACCTTAGGAAGGACCTTTTGTGGTCAGCAAAAACCTGCACAACGGGTCATACTACCTTATCGATGTTCGAGAGCACAAAGACTCACGCAAATCGGAGGAGGAGACCTAGCGGCCATGGAATATAGCTCTTCTTCGGCTTTATTATACTTGAGCCACAGGCTCTTCTTATGTACATACTTATGATAATGTATATGTTATATAATAAACCGGAGCCTCAGCTAAAGCGGGGTCTCTGTTCTTTTTTACATCATGCGTGGTTCCATAGGGGCTTCCACTTACAAAGCGGATTTCTATTAACCCGGCCTACAAAGCCACACAGATATAAAGGAAATCACTAGGGGCTTGGTCGTATTCGAACCATAGCTACACCTCTTGGTCGGCTTAAGACCAAAAAGGGAAATCACTAGGGGGCTTGGTTGTATTTACACCATAGCTACACCTTTTGATAGGCTTAAAGCCAAAAGGAAATTATGTGGAACCAAAGAGAGTCTGTTGCATAAAGCACAACTCAAACATAGGTAACCACTGAGCATAGCTAAAATATTACTTGGGGGCTCCTTGCTTCTCAAAGAACAACAAGCTTGCACCCTTGTAATAGGCTATCAAGCCAGGCTTGGAAGCCAGGTGTATTCACCTAAAACCTCGGGTTATCCTTCCTTTTTTAAGTAAGCTACTCCGTCCAGGTAAACCTGGTATGACCCATCGAACGTTTGACAAGTCAATCTCATAGACCCTGAACTTGTCAAAGTTAAAACGGTGATTGGTTAAAGATTGAGGTCCATCTTAAAAGGCTTTGAAAAATGGTTTGACTCAGCGGCCTGGCAGGCCATGAAAAGCCTCGATTTAGGGCCTGGCAGCCCATGAAAAGCCTTGCATATTTCTTTTGGATTTGCTATTTTTAAACATCTTTTGATAAGGGATTTATGAATATTTTCTGATAAACCGGTGTTTATTACAACCCGGCATGGCTTTCAATGCTCAGTTGTCAGTACATGATCAGTTCTAAACCGGCATTAAGTTGCTCCGGTCTGGTTTTGACTAGAGGTCACCAGCATTATACGAACAAACCGGTGGTTATCATAACCCGGTATGGTTTTTATATGAGCCAGCAAGAGGGAAAGGAGTCACCAATACTCTAGATTGGTGTTTTCACCCTTACTATACCAACAATTGGTCAGCCAACAAGATATATCACAGGTATCATCTATTTTATATTTGGTTATTACAATCTTGGTTATCCATCCAAGTTATGTATATATATTTTGGGCATCATGACCCGTCCAGTGGTAAACCACTAGGACACTTTCAAGTTCTTATATGCAGGAACAGGTTAAATAAAAGCCATAATGGACTATGCATATAATAGATACCAAAGGCATGGCAGGTTCTCAGTATCAAGCAAAACAAACATGCTCGATGGCATGACAGATAAAGTGTTCACGCTATCCTATTACAAGGCGCTTTAAACAGCCCAAATTGAATAATTGTTTTAATAGGAGTGGCATACTGCAACAGATAAACCGGCCTCCGGTTTATGATTCCTCATTTGGACGGCTTGACGATTGAGGGTCATCTTGAGCGGTCGCATTCTCCTCATCCCTACCCATTCGCTAGAAATCAATTGTTGACCAATCGATTCCAGTTAAGGCTTGAAAAACGGCTTCTTCATGAATAAGGTTGGAAGGGTCAATGTCAGGGGCATAAGTATGCTTACGAATCAGCGAAACAAGATCTTCTATGTCATGAATCGGTGCGGGCTGTCTTTTCCCCTCAACATCACAAATCGGTTGATAATCAGATAGATCTGTGTCATCCACCAATTTGCTCGCTATAGGCCGCATTTCCTTTGTCAGCCTTCGGAGATCATCGTTGTTGAAATTTGTGCCATCTTCCTTCATGCTAGGGTAGCCTTGGCCGATATCTGCTGGTTCAAGATCTAGAATCCATGCCTTGGCCCGGATTAGCGCGGTCAGCGCACCTGACCTTGCGGCTGATCTCTTTAGTTCATCCAACCAGGCAGGCAGCATGGCCAGCTTTTCGATGGTTTCTTTTATCAATGTTGGAGGAGGCTTGTTATAAGCTGTAGTGCAAATGGCTCGCTGGGATCCAGAATACAACTGTTCTATCAAAGTATAGGCCGCTTTAAGCTTCATCCGCATATCGGAGCCCAGATGAGTGATGCGGGTCCCTGTCATGGTAAAGCATCAGTAAACCGGTCTTTGATAAGATATTATGGATTGGAAAAACTTCATATGCGGATACTCACCAAATACAGCAGAGGTCATGGCATTAATCTGCCGTTTTAAGCCGGTCAATTCTTCAACCACCAGCTTCAGCGCTGCTTCTGCGTCTTCGGCCTTCTTTGTTAAACCGGCCTTCTCTGTCTCCCAGTCTGCACGCTCTTTGTTAAAGGTTTCTTTCAGCTTCTCCATGGCTGCTAAGGCATTAGTCAATTCTTCCTTGGCCTTGGAAGCCTCTGCTTGCTGGGATTTAATATTCTCCTGAAGGTCAGCGGTTTGAGCATCCTTCTTACTCAGCTCGGCCTACAAAGGCAAGATATATCATCAATGGGCTATGTATATTTGAAGTACCAAGCGTATAACAAGTTATGCACTTTGTACTTGGAGGCTAATGCCTATTTGCTCTGTCATCAAATTTTTTGCAAGTCTCAAGTACAATGCAAGCATTATCCTTGACACTTGGGGGCTAATGTAAATTTGTTCAAATCGGAGCATTGGTTAAAATCCCGGTTCACCTTGGAAAGATAAACCGGCCCTTGGGGACTACACAGAGGAAAACTACAGGAATACAACGATAAAGTATCGGTTTATTTCAAAGGATCACCTGACATATGGCGGAGAAGTATGCAAGGGTAGAGATATTACAAAGTCCCGATTTATGATTACCATCATAAACCAGCCCTTGAGGGCTACTCGAGTTGGTACTTACAAATTGGATTTAAGAAAGGAAAAAGTGATGAAAATACCTCATAGCGTTCCTTCATCAGATTCACCAAACCGGCTTCATAGTCACAGTTTGAGTGTAGTCGGTTTAGAAAACCAGAGTGGAGTTCTTGAGCACTAAGATGGGAATAGGTGGATAAATCGGTGCTCCATTTGCTTTTCTCCATGGCAGCACGCTCTTCCTTGGCACTATGTTTCGCCAATATAAAAGGATGGCCAGAAGAGGCGTGACTAATACCAGTAATGATAACCTTGCCTTCTTTGTCTCCAGCAGCCTTTTCTGGAGTTGATGGAATGTCAGTAGTTCTCACTGGACTAGAAGGTCTGTCATCAGTCCGAATTGGATTTGCCGGTTCATCATCTGGCACAGCAGTATCAACTTCTGCTTGTTCATCAACATTATGATCTTGAGGGGGTGGTTCATCAAATGTGGCCTTAGTATTTGGACCCTCCGGTTCTGCAGTTTGCTTCGATTCAATAACTACATGGTCTTCAGGCGGGTCATTCACCCAAGCCTTTTTACTGGGTCTGGCTTTGGCTCTAAACAGAACAAGATGCAAAGGTTAGCATAGCATATAAAGTGTGAAACATCAAAAGATTGGGTTGAAATACTTACCCAGCTACGGTTTTGAGAGGAGGGAGTTGGGTCGCTGTTGACTCGCCAGAGGATGAAGGAGGTGACACCTGATAATTCGAATCGGACGGATTAAGAGGTTGTCGGAAATAGCCTGCCTTGGGATAAGAAGTGTCAGAAGTGGGTGAGACCTCAGATCGGCGTTTTCGAACCGGGGTGTCTGGTAAACCAGTTGAAGTGACCTTTTGGCCGCTGTGCCGGGTTGTGCGGCGAGCCTCGTGCTGCTGCTTCTTCAAAATAAATGTTGGATCCAAGTGAGCAAGAGGATGAGAAAATCTTACTTTCCGGACTGCTTGACGGATTTTTTGTGTTGGCAAAGAGTCTGAACTGGAGGAAAGGATAATTACCTCTGCATCGTCAGCTTGGCTGCCCTCAACGTCCTCCTGATAAGTATTATTGTCAATGAGATGCATGAAAAGTGAACCAAGTGAATCAAGTTCTACCTCTGCTTCCGGTTCATCCGGGTCATCATCAAGCTCGAAACCGATGGGTTCAGGTGCTTTTCTCTTTGTGGTTTTCTTGACGGCTTTCGTCTTAGGACGAGAATGCTTCACTGCTTTCTCTTGAGGTCTCTTTTTCCAGAAAGGATCGTCACCCTGTTTAAACATGAGCAGAGGGTATTCAAAGATTGCACAGTTCAAAAATATCAGGTGTAAAGTGGAAGCACAAACAATACTTACAGCGGGTGGTTTGTTTTTCGTATAAAAGGGGCTTAACCCGGTCCTGCTGCAGACAGCTTCTGATTCATTCAACATTTTCTTAACATATTCAGTGACTTCTTCATCTGTTAGCTGAATATTGATATGTCGTTGGGAGTCTTCTACGTCACCGGTATACTCACACATTAAACTGGAGCGGCGACTTAACGGCAAAATGCTCTAGGATATCCAGCAACGGACGAAGTCCATGCCTATTAAACTGTTGGCCAAGAAGGCTCTCAGCTTGGCGAGTTGAGGTGCGTACGAGGCCCGTTCCTGGGCACTTAGTCATTGCGGAAGCGGATGAGCATTAGCAAGCCGGTGAGCGCGGTAACCCGGCAGAGGGTTCTCATCTTCCGGAGAGGTGTCTCTGTAATAGAACCAAGTTTGATTCCACTCTTTGGGGTGACTGTGAAGTTTGGCATGAGGAAACTCAACCCCTTTCATTTTTTGAATTGAGACGCCGCCAAGTTCTGTATTGGGTCCGTCTATGAATTCAGTGCGACGGTTTAAATGGAAGAAATCCCGGAATAGCTCAACAGTTGGTTCTTCTTGAAGGTACGCTTCACAAAAGACTTGAAAGTTGCAAATATTGGATACCGAGTTGGGTCCAATATCTTGAGGATGGAGCTGAAAGCTAGCAAGTACATCTCGAAAAAACTTCGATCCGGGCTGTTTAAAGCCACGGCCTATGTGATCAACAAACACCACTACTTCACCCTGCTTAGGGGTGGGAGGATTTTCTGGCCCAGGAACTCGCCACCGGATCTCATTCTTCTTCGGTAAGGTGCCAATCTTGACCATTCCATTGAGTTGCTCCTCGGTAATCCGGGAGGGGACCCAGTTGCAGGAATAAAACTGCTTGGCCATTGCAAGTGAAAGGCTGGGAAGAAAATAATGTCGGTTTACGATTCATTAATGGTGATGCATAAAATACAACAAGGAAAAGGAATCCAAGTATGTGCAAATTGGTAAACCGACGATAGGGTATTTATGAATGATAAGGAATGAACAAAGGCAGAGGTATATGCATACTGTTAAATCGGAGTATAAATAAATTGGCGGTTTAAAAGGGGACTAATGGTACCTGCCGGATTATCATACTTCAAAAAGTTAAACCGCCTATATTGGTGTGAAGGGTACAGATCTGAAAAATACCTAAGTGCGGGAAACAGGTTTCACAGATTTATATGGTGATTTCAGATTTAAGGGGCGACAGAAAATGAGAATATATTCAAGAACTAAGTTACGGATATCAGTTCATCAGGTTCAGATGAGTTTTCTTCTCTATGAAGGGGATGATCACGTTCAGATAAGAACTAAGTTGCACGAAGAGCTAGCAGATCTAGCTAGTTTTTGATGCTACTGGGAAAAAAAGAGAAGAACACCACCGGAGCTGCTATGAACTCCGATGAACACGAAAACCCTAAAGTGGATCTATGAAGAAAAGGGGGAAAACTTACCGAAGCTGTTAAGGTAGCGTAGGTGTGCCGTGGTTCTCTGGAGCGTTCAGGTCGATGCAGCGGCCAAAGATGAGGCAGAGACGAAGCTTGACGATGGCGGCGGCGTTCGGGCGCAGGGACATTGCGAGGAGGAAGAAGAGATGAAGAGGTAGCGGAGGAAACGGAAAAGGGGGCGTCTCAACCCTATTTATAAGGGGAACAGATAAGCGACGGGCGCGAGAATCGAGGAGCGCAAAAATGGATATTTAATAAGGTTGTCGCCTCGATGGTTGGATACTCATTAATGAAGGGCATCTTCGGCTTCAACGAATAGGTGACATCCTGACGGTTTACTGCGGATCTGAAGGATGACATCACGGCGGTTTACAAGATCCATGCGAAGGTGCTAGGGAAAGAATTTTTCTAAGTGTTGAAGATTGACATGAACAAGTTCAAATCAATCTGGGGCCTAATGTTGGGGATATTACTACTGGACGTAAACCGGCCAGGGGTAGCCAGGTTACTCTATGAAGATTAGAGGCCCATAAAGACGTAAGGATGGTGGCGCTTTACGAAGGCCCAAGGCCCAAAGGCGGGTTAAGGCCTGTAGATGTAAACCGACTTTCTCATGTAACTTGCATTGTAAGATAGGAAGGATAGAGACCGAGCCGAACACGTTTATGATCAGGCCTCGGGACTCTGTAAACCGGCGGGCATCAACCTGTGTATATAAAGGGACGACCCGTCATGGGTTTAGGGACAACACACAACAACTCGAGAGCCAGGCAAAGTGGATTCGCTCCCTGATCATCGAAACCCTAGCAATACCAACACAACTAGACGTAGGATTTACCTTCATCGAAGGGGCTGAACTAGTATAAAACTCTCGTGTCCCTTGTCCGGTTTAACCCCTTTAAGCTAACCCGTAGCGATGGCTCCACGACTAAGTCCTTTCACGAGGACATCTGCCGTGACAAAACCACGACACTACTTGAGGACGAGCAAGAATTAAGCTTGGGCATGCTGATACGTCTCCAACGTATCTATAATTTTTTATTGTTCCATGCTATTATATTATCTATTTTGGATGTTAATGGGCTTTATTTTACACTTTTATATTATTTTTGGGACTAACCTATTAACCGGAGGCCCATCCCAAATTACAGTTTTTTTGCCTATTTCAGTGTTTCGTAGAAAAGGAATATCAAGCGGAGTCCAAACGGAATGAAACCTTCGGGAACGTAATTTTTGGAACAAACGTGATCCAGAGGACTTGGAGTGGACGTCAAGCAATCAACGAGGTGGCCACGAGGCAGGGGGCGTGCCTACCCCCTGGGCGCGCCCCCCCCCCCCCCCCCCCCCCCCCCCCCCCCCCCCCCCCCCCCCCCCCCCCCCCCCCCCCCCCCCCCCCCCCCCGTGGACCCCTCGTAGCTCCACCGACCTACTTCTTCCTCCTATATATGTTCACATACCCTGCAAACATCCAGGAGCACCACGAAACCCTATTTCCACCGCCGCAACCTTCTGTACCCAAGAGATCCCATCTTGGGGCCTCTTTCGGAGCTCCGCCGGAGGGGGCATTGATCACGGAGGGCCTCTACGTCAACTCCATGGCCCCTCCGATGATGTGTGAGCAGTTTACTTCAGACCTTCGGGTCCATAGCTAGTAGCTAGATGACTTCTTCTCTCTCTTTGGATCTCAATACAAAGTTCTCCTCGATTCTCTTGGAGATCTATTCGATGTAACTCTTCTTTTTGCGGTGTGTTTGTCGAGATCCGATGAATTGTGGGTTTATGATCTAGATTATCTATGAACAATATTTGAATCTTCTCTAAATTCTTTTATGTATGATCGGTTTATCTTTGCAAGTCTCTTCGAATTATCAGTTTGGTTTGGCCTACTAGATTGATCTTTCTTGCAATGGGAGAAGTGCTTAGCTTTGGGTTCAATCTTGCGGTGCTCGATCCCAGTGATAGAAAGGGAAACGACACGTATTGTATTGTTGCCATCGAGGATAAAAAGATGGGGTTTATATCATATCGCATGAGTTTATCCCTCTACATCATGTCATCTTGCTTAAGGCGCTACTCTGTTCTTATGAACTTAATACTCTAGATGCATGCTGGATAGCGGTCGATGTGTGGAGTAATAGTAGTAGTTGCAGGCAGGAGTCGGTCTACTTGTCGCGGACGTGATGCCTATATACATGATCACGCCTAGATATTCTCATAATTATTCGCTTTTCTATCAATTGCTCGACAGTAATTTGTTCACCCATCATAATACTTATGCTATCTTGAGAGAAGCCACTAGTGAAAGCTATGGCCCTTGGATCTATTTTCCATCATACAAGTTTCCAATCTATTTTATTTTGCAATCTTTACTTTCAATCTATATCATAAAAATACCAAAAATACTTATCTTGTTATTATCATCTCTATCAGATCTCACTCTGGCAAGTGGCCGTGAAGGGATTGACAACCCCTTTATCGCATTGGTTGCGAGGTTCTTATTTGTTTGTGTAGGTACGAGGTGACTCGCGTGTGGTCTCCTACTGGATTGATACCTTGGTTCTCAAAAACTGAGGGAAATACTTACGCTGCTTTACTGCACCAGCCTTTACTCTTCAAGGGAAAACCAACGCAGTGCTAAAGAGGTAGCAACCCTCGACTCAATGGTGGGCAACTGTAGACACGGCGCTCCCTCCTCTGCTCCTCCTTCTCTCCAGTCCTACAACTTCGTGGTCTACGACGAGGTAGTTTCTCGCAAAAAAATACGGCGAGGTAGTTGACGACAGCAGCACCAGGAGGTGGTTGACGACGGCGGCCGGCGGAGGCGGCACTCGTACGCTCAGGGCGGGGGGAGGGGAATGAACGAGGTTTACTTCTCAGGAGAAATCAGCAGGAGGTCGGGATGAGTGCAACGACAGTTTTGGGAAGAGAGAGAGAGAGAGATACACAGGAGAGAAAGTGCTTAGGCAGGACAGGAGAGGAGAGGATCATGCGGGAGGGAGAAGAGGAACAAAGGTGGATATTGCCGGAGTGAGGCAAGGAGATCTCTTGTCAACAATTTCAATTAGTACGAATTACCAAATCTCGCTAAGGCTTGATTGATTGAGTCAGAACTTGCCAAAATAGAACAAAAGATGGAAAGAGCCTTTGATCGATCGGTGGGGCTGTGCCGGGACTGATGGGTGAGTACCAACGAACTAAGTACGGACTCCTCCTTAGGCTTTGTTCGGTTACACCCTGCCTGGAGAGGGTTGGAGGGGATTTTTTTTGGGGGGGGGGGGTTGACTTACAGGGGAATCAATCCACTTCAATCCCTGTCAAACCCCTTTCAATTCCCTGTCAACCGAACACAGCCTTAGGAGTATTATAAGATCGAAAAGGCAAAGGTTGATGCATTAGGAATGTTAGGATTTGAAATTAATTGCCATGAAACTGAATTTTATTGATTGATAGTGTGCTATCGGTTCCTACCTGTTTGTAACGTGTCTAGTTAGGAAATTTTGAAAAGGTTAGGAAAGTCTTTTTTGTGACGATAAAAAAAACCAAAGTGAGGAGATATGGTGGTGGGATGTGAGATGAAAATAGACCAGATGAAATATAACCAGACAAATGTGGGAGGTGGGACGAAAAAAACCCGGAACGAAGACTACCAACTCTTCATTAGGAGTAGAGATTAGCACTACGAGGGTGGGACGAGCGAACGCAAAGGATGCGAACGAACGACGAAGTACAAGACGATTCTGGATTGAGCGATTATGGTAAGTTTGTTGATTGATTACCATAATTACCATATTTGAAATTTCCTGAGTTTATGGCCTTACCATACCTGGATTGATTTATTACTATAATTATGATATTTGAGATTTCTGAGTTTATAATCTTACCATATGTGGATTGATTGTGATTGATTACCATAAATACGTCGGGTATTCCCGGAGAGACAAGAAAAGAGAAAAACCGGTGGGAGGGAGTGAAGGGAGGTGGGAGGAAATAAAACCAGGTGAAAATAAACCGGAGTACCAGGCTACCAACTACTCCATTAGGAGTAGAGATTGAGATTTCTTTGTTTATAATCTTACCATCTGTGGATTGATTGTGATTGATTACCATAAACTAGTAGAATGCCCGTGCGTTGCTACGGGCCATGAATACATATTTGCTGGTTAGCCTGTAATAATCAAAAAGTAATTGAAATACACTTCACTTGGGATGCAACTTGATAAGAAATCTAATAGAAAGTTGTGTATATAGAGAGCAATAATCCAACTAATTATCTGTTACAGTACAAACTTAGATCTATTTTATGAGTTTAAGAGATTTCCATACAATGTGGGTATTGTTGTCTTTTAACTTCATCTGCATAGCACAACCTGAGTCATATCCCAATTTTAATGAGTTATAAATTCTAGGCTACCTATAAATCTCTTGGATGGTATTTTCTCTAAGAAATAGCTTGTTAAGCTATGTGACATTTATGTCAACGCATAGCAGCTACTCCTTTCTCTTTTTCTTGGAGAAAGAAAATAAAGCAGACACTCCTATCACTCACTCACCGCAAGACATCTCCTACCTTCCCGCAGAGCTAGCCACCCACCGGTTGTTGTCGCATCTCATCTCCCCACCATGCATCGTCGCCGCCATCTCTCCCTGGCACCTCCCCTCCACGTGATGCCGAAGCACATCCTTCCCCCCCCCCCCACCGCCTCCCCTCCCATCCATGGCGGCCCCCGACCCCTCCTCTCCCTGCCATGGTGTGGACCGCCTCCTTCTCTCCTACCAACATCCTAGGTCGTCGCCTTGGCACCGAGCCAGCGCACCCACCAGTCTTGGTCTGGCATCCTAGGCAGCCGGATCCGAACAGGAGGTGCAGAAGGGCTTGCGGCTCCCCATTATTTCGAGCCACATAACTGACATGTTTGCCTGCAGATTGGATGACCTTGGGAATAGTTGTGTGGTGTGGTGAGGAGGTGCGATGACACCCTCATCGTCCGGCTTGGTCTTCTACCCTAGCCAAGCATAGCCAAGCATAGTTGCGCTTTGTGTCATTGATTTCCATGACAAGAGCATCCCAGGCTGATTCACATTGTTAAGGAGTGCACACCATCACACAGAGGGCGACCGCCATGTACCGTTGCCATCTTCAACGAGTGCTTCGGCCACTGGAATATTAACACCCCTGACTCTTAGTTTCGCCCTGCCATCCCACCCACCCTACTCATTCATTGTTGCTGCCAGCATGGCTGCCCTTCCTATCGATTACCTTTCTAGATTATATTGCAGTCGTAATGTCCTAACAATTATCAGCAAGTGAACCAATATTTTTTTAGTAAACGTAGGCAAGTTTTTTGTTTTAGAAAATGATTTCTGTTAGTAACAAACATTTTTTCAGCGAACAATTTTTATTTTATCAGTAAGAATATTGAGGTGGTCAAGAATTGTTATGTTAGAAAAAAATTGAGTGTGTGGCGAATTTACTAAACCAAAGAAAATACTACTTTTAGATGTGCCAGTACAATATACGTGCCTTTGCAAACATATTGAGCACAAACACACAGCAGCGAGCACGCAAACCATCGGCAACATCAATCACCAACGTTGTTGTGCTGCCGTCCTCGCCTTTCTCCAGATCGAGACCAACTCGTCCATCCACCCACAGGGGCCCTATCGTATCGCCCTCCTCCCCATCTCCCAATTTCTGCTGTCTTCTAGATCCAGGCAAAGTAATGCTCTCCTCTCAATCTACAGAGCCACCATGCCTACATTCCAGTACCCTAGATCAATACCATGTAAGCACCGAAGCGCATGTCATTTTGTGGAAAATGATTACTCGATAGGTGAGCTTTGAATGTCACATGAGTATACCGAGCTTGTTGTTGAGAACAAGACAGAAGCCCTATAGTGAAAGTTCTAGCACCCTGACCTGATTATGCTGCACCAAGAGTGAGCGGACACAATTCTTCAGCAAATTACACAACCAATGCACATCACATTAGCAAAACTTAGTTTTGGATAGAGGGCCAATAGCCGCCACCGCCAACTGTAGAGATGAAAGCATGCAAACAATTGTGTGCTGCGAAAACAACGTACAATCACTAATTCCACTTTATTAGTACAGACTATCTTAAGCATTAGACCTCTGCTTGGATACAAAGAAATTTACTCTTGACAAGAGGATAGCCAAGAAATAAATGGAAGGCACTTAAGATTCTTTCCTTAAAAAAACATATAAGATTATTTTCCTTGTAATAAGTGGGAATTCTAATGCCTGTGATGGACCAGAAACATTGATCAAACAATGTATACATCGCATGTTTCTGGCCTTTCCAAGAAGATCAGTATCGCCAACCTACAAATTAACATTTCTTTCGTATGTGTTAGTGATTATTAAACTAAAAGACAATGGTGTTTCCCTTGGTGTTTTGAAGTTATAAGAATGTTTTCATGACCTGAAGCTGAACTTGGCTACCCAAATTATAGTTCTTTGTTACATCGACAAGGAATAATGAAATGATTCAGTTGCCTAGTTTACAAAGGTTAGATGATCTGACTTGATCAATTTTCCACGAAAACTAATACCATTAAACTTCAGTTCAACTAAGCGGGGTGACATTCTGGGAGGCATGGTGAACCTTTCTTCAGAGATGGTTTTACGTTTCTTGCTTTTCACCTCTGCATTTTGAGCACCATCCAAATATATTTAACAAGAAAATAGTTACAGTACTAAACCTGACCATTCCTTGAGAATACACAATGGAAATCATCAATACTTTCAACAATGATCTGGTTGCCTCTAATGAGAACCACGCATGTTGAGCTTCCTTCTTGTAGGGGATCAAGATAAGGTGCCTGCAAAATAAATACCAAACTAAGGTACAGGACGGAAACAAAACATCCAAAATCATGTGAAAAAATACGCTATAAAGCAGCAAGTTCCAACACTCTGTTTTACCCATTTCGTAATCAAGAAAAGCACCAAGAGAGCACGAAGCCAAGAAATGCATAGCAAATGAGTAACTGGCCCTAGAAATGATAATACCCTTACAATTTAAAATCAAATATATCAAGAATGTGTTATGTTTACAAGTACATCTTCACTTTAATTTATTACTTCTAGGCTTCAGCATGTAATATATTTCCAGGAACCCCCAAGTCTCGTTTAGGTAGCAAGATTTCTCACAAAATATTATTTTTTAGAACCTGATAGACGCAGTAACAATCACGGTCAAAGAATGGTTACGTGTGGTGGACAATCTCAGTAACATGATTTCTAGACTAAGTAACAATATTGTCTAGCATCCGAGTATCTTTGTTTTGACAATCAGCAGGTGCGGGATTTATTTAGGTGAGTGCAGATTTCCAAGTATCAGCACAAGAAACTCTTCATTTGTAATACACTCTAGCTATGCCTGAAGCAAATAGGATTATTGGAATGGCTTGCTCAGTAAATTCTTACCCAAAGTATTGACCTTTGTCTATTTTGAACAAATAGGCTGGATAGATTAGCTAGTATGTTCCAAAATGAAAATAAGATGACATGTGAAGAAAATACTATTCAAACTTTCTTTATCCGATACTACAAGAAATTTAGCGCTCTCACATATATAAATAAATGCATTATAAGAAAGTTTATCCCAACCATGAGAGATTGAGATTTATTCAATAGGATAGCTAAAACTTATAAGCAACCATTTGAGAAGACCTAAAGTGCACACTGAAGTTACCTTTACGATGCTTTCTGCAGAGGCCAATCCATTACCTCCTTGAATATTTTAGCCCAGAGCTGCTGGCTTATTTTCCTTCGTCCATATCACCCTGCAATGTAAGAGACCCCACTGGAAAATATAGATGTATTGGAAAATCATAATGTGAGCAGTTAGAATTTAGTAATGAACAATTAGGGAGAGTGGCGTTTTGGTGGCCGAGCTACCTGAAGGCCGGAATCTCGCGCCGTACAATACGGCGACGCGATGTGTGCTGTGCTATTTTCTCGCGTTTATACGCTGGCAGGTAAGTTGAAATACACGGGTGCCATGGGCTGGCGTGCTAACATTGTACGTGGGCCTTGGGTGCAATTGGCTACGTGCACGTCATGTGCTTGCTGGGCTGATTTAAAAATAGCATATGTAGGTGGCGGTAGGTGGGGCTGGTCGATATTAATTTCTGCTTTGATGCTGCAGGGAAGCTTAACTCCCTCAAGCGTAATTCTCAAAAGAAAAAACTCTCTGAAGCGGTGCTTATTATTTTTCCCTGGCTAGACCATTCATCGCGTGGTAGCTATGGGAATGTATCCGGTGCAACCACACTTATGGTGCTACCGGTGCACCGGATGCCATACAATATTTTTAAAAATTTGAAGAAAAAAAATCTAACACGTTAACGCAACACCAATGTATCATGTCATAAAATTTTATATAAAAATTTGAAATGCTTCTTGAGATACAAAAATGACAAATTTGACATCAGTATGATAATGGGCCAAATCTAAAATCCAAGTTATGTTATATACTATTTAGTGTTGGATTTGTCATTTTGAGTTGAAATTTTGTGACAACCTATATTGATGTTTTGTGAGTGTGATAAATTTTTTTCAATTTTTTTTAAATATTTTAAAAGCACAATGTGAGCTCGGTGCAGCGGTAGCACCACAAAGCTCCCGTGCACCAGATATTTTCCCTGGTAGCTATAGCAGAGCCGGGATTTGCAATGGGTGGCCTCAAGTTTTTTGCGAAATCACTAATTAAAAAGTACTCCTTGCAAAGATCACTCCCACCTTCTCAGGTGGCGCGCTGCATATACGCCACTTGTCGCAACATGTGAGTTCTCTTTTTTTCGTAGATCTGTTTATTCAAATTGTTTTATCTCTTAAACCGTGCATCTAAATCTCGTCCGTCTTCATCGTTGGATTCTTCGCGTTGAGATTTTCAAAACTAGATCCCATGTTGATAGATTTTGACGAATTTTTTTCATGAAAAACCCAGAGGAAAAACCAAACCGAGAGCACGGTTTTTTCTCTTTCCGAAAGAGGCACAACCGTGCTTCTCGCGGAAGCAAAACCGTGCCTCTCACGAAAGGAAAAGAAAAACAGAATACTTGTTTATTTTTTCCATTTTCGAGAGGCACGGCTATACCTATCGCGAAAGCACTATCATGTCTTTCGCGGAAGCAAAACCGTGCCTCTCGCGGAAGGAAAAAAACAGAAAATGCATTTTTTTCGTTTCCAAGAGGCAGGGCCGTGCCTCTCGCGAAAGCACAACCGTGCCTCTCGTGAAAGGAAAAAAACAGAAAACACATTTTTGTCCGTTTCCGAGAGGCACGGCCGTGCCTTTCGCGAAAGCAAAACTGTGACTCTCGCGGAAGTAAAATTGTGCCTTTCACAGAAGCCAAAAGAAAAACATATTTTTTTCGGAAAAAAAATTGAATTAGTGAATCCGTGAGAGGAAGACCGATAGAAAACCCTAAAGTCAAAAAACCAAAAAAAACCGTTTAAAAAGCCGAGAGCGCGACACATAGCGGCGGTTGAGAGCGCCGAGTGGCGCGGTCCCAGCCCACCCTCAAGTGATCGTTGCTAGGCTCCCGAAGGAGCGCTCGTCAACTAGTTGCTCCTTTTTTTAGGAAGCAGAATCATTGTAAAAAAAACTACCTACTCTGTTATATTATGTCGCTTGCTCTTATTCCTTCCAATAAGAAATCTATGTGTCATGGTATTTTGCTGCTTGATTTCACCATGATTCATTTTTTACTTCTTTCTCTACCTTTGTTGTTGGATCTGACAGAGAGACAATCATGGATGTGTTGCAGATTGGTTGCTATGGTACATGCGGCCGGTTTTTTCTTAAGGGGGGGGGGGGGGGGGGCGGGTGATGGGGGGGGGGGGGGGGAGGTCAATTTTATTTTGTTTTTTTTATTTGAAAATCAGACTTGAAAACTCAGATGTTTGTCGCCTGAGAAATAATAGTGGGCGAAACTGTGTTTGTGTGGTTGTCAGACTGCTAGTATCTATTCCAGATTTTAGTGAATCTCTGGATCTGTACTGTCATTATTGTCAAGAAATTATTTCGAGACGCTGTGTCCATTATGGGAAATTGGAATGTTCTTTGTGTTTTGCCGATTTGGTTCTTTCAGCGATTTGGTGATGAAAAACTGAGATGAAAATGTTGCTTTAATTGGTATATCACTTAATTTGCAGGGTTATAAAATAATCACTTAATTTGTAGTTTTGTTCCCTGCCAATGTGCACGAATAATGGCAAAAAAAGGAAGAAAAATACGTTGCAAATTGTAAATGAAGCATGGCTAAAATTGAAAAAAAAAAAGATGTACGGGCTACCTTGCCTTGAGCAGTTTTAGTGGGTTGCGCCAATAATACTAAACATACAAAGAGTGTGTGAGTTGTGCCAACAATGCTAAACATACAAAAAGTTACACGTACTTACACGCTGACTAGAATTCTTTCTTTCTAACTACCCCCTCCCCCCCACCTCCTGATTTTCATGAGGATGGGCCCCTTCTCCCCTTAACCTCTAATCACAACCCACCTATTTGTAAAACTTATGTATGTATAGCATTACTCGGGCTGTGCATCCCGTGCGTTTCAAGTCATGGCACATGTTGACTAGGTCAATCCCGTGCCGTGTACAAGTGCCTCTGACATGCTGCGCACGTGATGGCGACATGCAGCTGTGCAGCACTCCTGTGCCTACTACTCCTGAGTAGTATACGAGCCGTTACTGTTTATTTACTAGCAAATACGGGCATTGTGCAAGGGCCTCTTTTACAGAATACAGCAGCGGCTACCAGCTTGGCACTCATCGCAACGAGCGCTGGCGGGGCTGATTCCGGCCTTCAAGTAGCTCGGCCACCAAAGAGCATTTTCGACAATTAGGGTACTACATAAGTTGCAATAGCTCATTACTACAGTATAGTACCATAACAAGACCTTAAGTTAGGCTAAAAATAGAGGAAATGCAGCATCGATGCTACTGTCGACAGTCAGGCTTCGGATCAAGAACTACAAGCGGCTCAACAGTACTAATCAAATGCATTAAGGGAAATTTAATAGACTGTGATGTAGGTACTACTTACAGGATAAAATTGCATGATGTTAAATGTTTTGGTAGTTCCATCATCCAGAGATGTGATTGCGCAATGCTCCTCCTCTAGAACGGGAGAACAAAAATAAACCAGAGATGTGATTGTGCAGAGGAGAAGTGGATGACACACTGACCTGATACGCCAGTATGCGTCTTTGCGACCGTCAGTGGTTGCTCTAAGTCCCAATGTTCAGAACACCAAATCACTGGAAAATTATGATGTAGGAGAAGATTACACGACGGGATGCATGGGAAGTTGGAAGTTGAATATTCTTCATTGTAAGGATCGGTGAAAACGGACAACTGCATGACTGAATTTCAGAAACTGTAGCAACATGAGAAGCTAGAAAAGCCTACAATTTGGGGAAGTGCATTGATGACCGGGTACATATGAACCCACTTTGGAAAACACATTTTGAAATGCCAAAAAAATCTGAAAAAAGGTGAGCGCGGACATCTCCATATTCTATGTGTGTGCAGAAAGTTTCAGGGGAAAAACAACCTTTTTTGTAGCTTGTGCAAAAAAGACAAAATATTATGCCGCAGAACGCTATTTAGAAGCACTAAAATTTGTCTTCTTTACGGCGACAAAATACCTTTTTTCACAAAACTTTGTGCCGCGGACATACTTTTGCAAACATGTATGCATAAAATTCTGTTTAGAATTTTTGGACATTACAAAACGCGTTAAAAGTACATTTTTGAAAAGCGGGTTCATATATACCCGTGTGCAGAACGTGCTGAGTCCTACAATTTGGGTCTTCTCAAACTTGTTGTATCCACCTAGAAATTGTCATTTTTCCCTATGTTAAGGAAGTAGAATATGTGTCACTGGTCCAAGCAGTATACTCTGCGTTGTCTCGAGTGCTAGGCTGCTAGCACGACCAGCATGATTGCAGTTGCAGGCCAGGTCGATGATCACAAAAAGTACATAATTGTTTGTGTCCAACTTAAACCTAGAGCTAGTTGTTCACTTCTGCCGAGACCGCAAAAACATGACACTACTTAAGAAACCACTAATTCTGATAATCCAAAGAGCAAACTGAAACAAGTACGTCAGTGGTAGGAAAAACCTATATACTTGGAGATCTTAACATCAAGCCAAGAAGGTAGTGCTTACCATTGGGGTCAATCTTCTTCAAGAGGACAGGGGCCAAGGAATGCAAAAAAATAAATCAACGCATTGGTCCTCGACTTTGTCCCGGCCAACCAAGCAGGCAGTGTTTTCCCCATATATGAATGGAAGAGAACAATGTACCTGTTAGTAAGATGATGGATTTTCGATCTAAGAGTGTGATCCTCCTGGACGTTGAGCTCCAGCCCAAGCTCCATGAGCGACAATATCTGCAGGGACGACATCACTCCGACACCATCGCACGACGCGGTCTCCCTGGAGCCGCATGTGCATGTCAGGCGCACTTTGCTTATGGAATTCAGTGTCATACCAACAACCACCTCGGCTTGGGCGCCTTCCTGCAGTTCCGCCATGAACTCAAACACCATGATCAGCTCGTCTCCCTCCTTGAGCAGCGTGATCCCAAGATCCCACTCGGGGACAGGGCAGTGGCGGTGACTATAATGTTTGTACGACCCCAGTGTCATGCCGCAGGGTGGCTCCAGGTTCACCACCAGACCCCTGGCCAAGAACTTGTCACAACAAAGAACGCTCAAGTGCATGGCAGCACACACTTGCTCCATTGTGTCCAATGGAGTTACCAAGGTCACTGTGGGAGCCTGTAGGCCGGAGAAGACTATGAGTGCAACCTTGTATAGCAAGCCGCCACCGCAGTAAGAATTGAGGTGCCCTAGGTCGCTGGTGGGCACGCTTGGAAAGGCACGTCGGCGCGTTTCTCCCACAGTCGCCAACGTCGTCGAGGTGCGATGGCCAAGCCGCCACCGGGGGAGGCACAAGAGACCCCGGGCCGCTAGAAAGAAAAAGAAAATCTGGGTGCACATAGGTGGCCCGGAGAGTAACAAGGAGGGGAGACGGGGGGCGGGACAAGGCATTGGATTGTGCTACGATGGCATTGGTGAAGGACTGCTAGGTCAGGAGGATCACTGATCTGAGGCCTCTCACCGTGCTTCCCCTCTGAAAGTACCAAGGAGGATGGGAGCAGGGGAGGAGATCGGTAGCTATGGAAAGGGATGGGAAGGGGATTGACATCCGTATCTCTTGATTATTTTCCTTATATGAGTGCATGCGGGAGAAGGGAAGGAGCGTTTTTTTTACCATATAATTACCATATTCGAAATTTCCTGAGTTATGGCCTTAGCATACCTGGATTGATAGCCTTTGGGGGTAAATTTATTACCATATAATTACCATATTTGTAATCTCCTGAGTTATGGTCTTACCATACCTGGATTGATTTATTAATATAATTATCATATTTGAGATTTCTGAGTTTATAGCCTTACCATACGTGGATGAATTGTGATTGATTACCATAAATACGTTGGGTGTTGCGGGCCAGACGAGAAAAGAGGAAAACCGGTGGGAGACGGGTGGTGGGTGATGGGACGAAAAAAAACCAGACGAAAATGGTGGGACTATTCAACCAATTCGTCCATTAGGAGTAGAGAGATACGTCGGGTATTCCCGGAGAGACGAGAAAATAGAAAAACTGGTAGGAGGGGGTGAAGGGAGGTGGGAGGAAATAAAACCGAATGAAAATAAACCGGAGTACCAGGCTACCAACTGCTTCATTAGGAGTAGAGATACGTCGGGTATTCCCGGAGAGACGAGAAAGAGAAAAACCGGTGGGAGGGGGTGAAGGGAGGTGAGAGGAAATAAAACCGGAATACCAGGCTACCAACTGCTCCATTAGGAATGGAGATATCCTCCTGCTGGGGCGGCTATGTCTCGCCTAACGCGTGACCTAGCACAGCCTCACGTCAAGGAATGCACTGCTTGGCTGGCCCAATAGCGAGATTGAGTGTAGTCTTCAATCGTTTCTTTAAACTAGTAAGTGTGCAGTGCAACGCACGTCTATTTGAACTAATAAGTGTGCACGTGCAACACGCGTCTATTTGAATTTACACACTATACTAAACTTAATACAAGACAATTTATTCATAAATTTGAATTTTCCCTATAAAATACACAATCTCTTATTCCCTACTCGTACAAACAATTTGAAATATCGTTTCTCCTTAATCAACATGTCTCCTGTATTAAAAGACCACCCAGTGTTCCCAATGTATAAAACTCAAAATTATTTAGAAGATTCATCATGATTCTTCATATGCACACATTTATGCAAGTATAATCACACATGAAAATGTCACTTAGGACAAGCTAAGGAACCGTTTCAGTGCCAACAAACTCCAGTCAAGAATTATTATTACAAGACTAAAGCATTAATACGACAACTTGGAATAGTTACTTGAGTACTACACATTTCTTTAAGGACTCAACATTCTAAAATTTTGACAATATAACAAATATCCTCTCGGTTTGTAGTAATAATGATACGAAGATAAATAATTTGGAAATGGTCTTCAACATGCGTAGACTACCACTTGTAAGAATAACAGTGGCAAAAAAAGGCCAACAAATACTGGTTTAGAAAGAAAAAACCTGCAGACATGCTTCCAATTTTAGCAACTCTAGTGGATAAAACATACCTTAGCTCTCAAGTCAGGAAATAGTCAAATGAAAAAATGTACTTCTTATAAGTAGTAGAGATGAAGTCATAAGGATCATGATTCAAGATATTCGGAGAAACATGGTTGGTCTCTCTGTATGATGTGAACTCGTCACCTCTACCAAAGTGGTCGTGCGTAGTATGTAATGTAGAGTGCAATAATGAAATAAAATAAATGATATGAGAATTTACCATGACCACAAAATATCCTACATTCGTCATCATCATAATCAACATGCATTTTTTGCTTCTCTTGTATGTGGTCCAAGTTTTCTATCAGGAAAACATGTTAACTCAACTGTAGATAAGGACGGTATGAAAATGCTCATGTAAAATTACAATTGCCATGTATCTGCTGAACAAACAAATACACTTATGCAAACTTCAGGTTTTTTTTAGTAAAACTTATACGAACTTTATTTTTTTCAATAAAACTTATGCAAACTTCTAGGTTTTTTTCACATAATTTCATGACTGCAAGTAAGGTCTTGGTTCAGCGAATTTGTCTGTGAGTTCACTACGTAGTCGTGAGTTGGCCATGTAATAACCGGTAGTCAGTACTTAAACAAATAGGGATGTCTGTTGCAAGTAGGCGAAAATCAGTGAAAAAATAAAGAAAGAAAGAAGGCATTGGTTGCCTGAAACCCAGTTGTGTGTGCTCCAGCACGCCTCTGTTTCTTATTGCCTCATCTCTAGTACGTGTACTTCTAGATGTGTCACCACCAGCGAGGTAGCGATGACAGTAAAAAAACAACACTCGGTGCTTATCTAATTAGTGTGTGTGTGCGGCGCGTTCGCGTGAAGGCGAGCATCTCCGTCGTTCAGGCCTGCGAGCGGCCGCGGCGACCGTGTCCTCTCACCAGCTGGGCGGCGTTGTCGACGCAGGTGAATCAGTCGTCCAGCTTTGAGGCGACGCCCTCCATGCACCGGGGCGCCCCCCACTCGATTTTTTTGGCCCGCTTATACTGGTTCAGAATACTCAGCGTTGCCCCCACTTGAAGAGCGTCGGCGGTGGGTGGTTGTCAGCGTGGGTATTGTGGACGGAGCTGAAGTCGACGCCGATGTCGATGGTTCCCGGAGAACATGCCAGGATGTGAACGAAGTCGTTGCAGTCAGTAGAAAAGTGACCTGGCCTCCAAGAAGAAGACGAAAGCGGCGACGGCACGTGTGTGTGTTCGGAGGAAGCCG
Source organism: Triticum urartu (assembly GCF_003073215.2). Lineage (NCBI taxonomy): Eukaryota > Viridiplantae > Streptophyta > Magnoliopsida > Poales > Poaceae > Triticum > Triticum urartu. The sequence goes on along the minus strand of NC_053028.1, from coordinate 651,237,717 downwards.
CAGCTCCTCCTCGCGTGTCTCCCACAGTGGTTTGCGTGGGTGGTGAACTGGTGACGGCAGGCGACTCGCGATCGCGATTCGTGAGACGATAGGATGCGCTCGTGATTAATTTCCTAATGATTAGATGCGTTCATGATTAGTTATCTAATAGAAAGCGTCCGTGATTAGTTTCCTAATAATTGGATGCGTCCATGATTAATTTTCTAATAGAATGCGCGCGTGATTATTTTCCTAATAATAGGATGCGCCCGTGATTAGTTTCCTAATAATAAGATGCGTTTGTGATTAGTTTCCAAATAATTAGATGCGCCCGTGATTAGTTTCTTAATAGGAGTGTCTGTGATTATAGTTTCCTAATTGACCGACGTGGAATTTCATATTTTCCTCCGCGGTGGAGTACGGTCAATCAATGTAAATTGCTAAGTGCACACAGAGAACAAATTAGGTTAAGGCTAGCCGTTAGATTGAGTTTAGTGGGACTAATCATGCGGTGGTAATGTATTCGTGTACGTTTTGTGGGGTGCACTTAAAGAAGATAATGTTTGCTCTTTTATAAGTAGTATAGAAATAGGAAGTGCCCGTGATTAGTTTCCTAATAATTAGATGCGTCCATGATTAATTTCCTAATAGAATGCACGCGTGATTATTTTCCTAATAATAGGATGCGCCCGTGATTTGTTTTTTAATAATAAGATAAGATGCGTTTGTGATTAATTTCCTAATAATTAGATGCGCTCGTGATTAGTTTTTTAATAGGAGTGTCATTGATTATAGTTTCCTAATTGACTGACATGGACTTTCATATTTTCCTCCGCGGTGGAGTACGGTCAGTCAATGTAAATTGCTAAATGCACACAGAGAACAAATTAGGTTAAGGCTAGCCGTTAGATTGAGTTTAGTGAGACTAATCATACGGTGGTAATGTATTCGTGTACGTTTTGTGGGGTGCACTTAGAGAAAATAATGTTTGCTCTTTTATAAGTAGTATAGATTTTCCATTAGTTCGTTCATTTTTTTCATTTTCTTCTTTCAATTTTATTTCTTAAAATATTATAAATATATCTACTTCAAAAATTAAATTTACATTTTAAAAAATCATGAATGTGAAAAATGTTAACATGGTGTAAAAACCTTGTTAGCGTAATTTAAAAAATGTTGATTGCACTACAATAATTTTATTGGCATTTAAAATTGTCTAAAACATATTTTAAAAACGTAATACATATTCAAAAATGTTTAAAAATATTGATTTGAGAAAAAATATATCATGTGTTTAGAACTATTAAATATATGTAAGAAAGTGTTCCTGATGGATACAAAAAATGTACAATGTGTATGAAACAAAGTAGACATCAAAATATATATATATATAAAATGTTAATATTGTGTTTGAAAATTGATAACAGTGTATAAAATGTAAAAAAATTGTACAATGTGTATGAAAAATAGGCATCAAAAACCTATATTTGAAAGAAATCTGTTAACCATGTATTTGAGAAATGTTAAACCTATGAAAAAATGATTCCTATGCATATGAAAAATCTACAATGCATATGGAAAAAGTAGACATCAAAACATATATTTGACAAAAATATTTATCACGTACTTAGTTTTTTTAAACATGTATAGAAAATTTATTATGCATTTAGAAACATGTGTCGAGACATGTATACAAAAAATGCCCATGACACGTGTCGAGACATGTATACAAAAAATGTATAAAGTATATTTAAAAACTACAGATAAAAAATGTTAATCATGCATTTAGAAAATGTTCAAGTGTACAAAGATGAGTTTTAGCTGTATACAGAAAGTGTACCACATGTATTGCAAAAAGTAGATATGTATTGGAAAAGGAAAAAAATACAATGGGGAAAAATAAAAAAAATTAAACCATAGAAACCCACTGAAAATATTAGAGAAAACAAATAGAAAAGGACTAAAAACATTGAAAAAAAAGAGAAACACAGAAAAAGAAAAAATAATAAAACGTAAACCTATGGAAATCATAAAAGAAATACAAGAAAGAAAATAAAAGAAAAAATCGGTGGGAACTAACAGAAACCTAAAGAAAAAACACAACAAAGAAAGATAGAAAAACCCCGGGGAAAACCATAAAGAATATCACAAAAAATAAAGAAATAAAAAACCCAATGAAAGCTGGACCAGTCCAACTAATAGATAGAAAATAGAAGAAAAACCAAACGAAATACTAGAGCGAGCGAGCGAAAAAAAAACCAACGAAAAGGCCAGGCCATCAACTATGCGAGGGGAAAAGCTTGGGGCAAGACCTAGTTACACCTCCGTACGGGTGCTACATAGCCCTGGCGCCCCCCCGCCTACCTCCACAAAGGGCAGGTTTGGTCATTTGTCAAGGACCTAGAGCATATATAAGCCGCCTATTGGCATGCACTCGATTAACTCTCACTTGGATCGAAGAAAGCGGCAGGCACTAGAACTTCGAAATTCATCAGGGAGCCCTTAGGAGCAAGTCCTAGTAGTCACGAACGTTGAGGAATAGAGGAGATGGTATTTGGAGTCTTGTACGACTCGACCCTACGACTAAACCCCCCTCGATGTCTTCCTAACATAGAACTAGGTTGTGCTGCACCGAGGTGATTATATGTATTAAAAAAAGCATCAAAATGTGATTTTTGTTGGTGTATGACAATCTTAGCTCTAAGGTGGTCGTAGACATCATCTGCTGATCATTGTTGCTCCCTAATCTTTTGTTATTTTAATGACAAGAATACATGGTATGTTGGGTTGCACTTTGGACTTGAGCCTAGTTTTTTTCATAAAACCTGCGGGCCTCGTGAACTAGACTATATAACCGGGTTAAGTTTAACTGCAAAGAAATAAACAAAGGGCCATGTACATCACTGGTGTGCCTTTTTCCTGCCATGTCTAGAAAGCTCCCAGGGCGTGCATATGTGGCTTTGCAAAGTTAAAAAAAAGATAAGTGCAATTGCAAGCACATCATCGACTGGCTATCGACTGTACATGGACTTTGCTTTTGCATCCCACTATAGAAAATGATACTTCGTCTGTAAAGAAATATAAGATAGTTTAGATCACTAATATAGTGATCTGAACGATCTTTATTTCTCTATAGAAGGAGTTTAGTACGGTAAAACCAGGCCAAGCCAAAAACGACTAAAGAAATTAACGAATTAGGGAAGGGTGGACCCCAACATGTACATCCACGTTCCATCCCAAGAGAGTGTCCTACTATTACACTAGATTTTCCCTTCTCCCGGCGTGTTCCACTCCCAAAGCTCCTCGCTTTGGTTCCCCCTCCCCCTAACAGTCTTCTTCGGAGGCTTGGCTTTATTCTGGTGACCCCCGTTACTACTCTCCCTCTCTCCATTTCTTCTTTTTGTTCTTTCCTTCCTAGTGTCATCTTGTGAAGCTACATGCATCACCGCCTCACCGGGAACATCATCCACAAGATTGAGCAGCAGTTCTAGATCTTCCACGACCTTTGACATGTCTGGCCGGCTCTTTGGGCTGCCACTCAGGCACTGATATGCCACCAGAGCTGCCTTATGAGCTCCCGTGGTGGCATACTTACCCTCCAAAGCAGGGTCCATGATTTTTCCTAGCTTTTCTGGGTCTTTGAGCCACGACCGCATGTGCTGGACTAGGTGGTGCTCCCTACTAGGCCTGGTCTTGTCTACAGCTCGTCTTCCAGTGAGGATCTCCAGAAGAACAACACCAAAGCTGTAGACATCGCTTTTCGCTGTCAGGTGACCTAGAAATCAAAACCAAATGAACCGTTAGAAGTTGAAAAAAATTGCATGCACTCCAGAGGGGGGGGGGGGGGGGGAGGGGGGGGGGGGGGGGAGAGGGGTGAGAGGGAGAGAGAGAGAGAGAGAGAGAGAGAGTATACCGGTTAGGATGTACTCTGGTGCGGCGTAGCCATGGGTGCCCATGACACGCGTCGAGACATGGGTCTCGTCACCTTCCGGTCCATCCTTCGCAAGGCCAAAATCAGATAACTTCGCCTTGTAGTCCTAGAGGACAAAGTTCAGTCGTTTTAGCACCACATCGCAATCATGTACCTACCATGCACTAATGAGCTCCATCGAACACAACTCTAGAAAGTTGTTGGTTATGACGGCACGGGTTTTAAACATGTGGTAACCATGAAATTTGGCTAGAGTGCATTCTTTTGAATAGGCCTTCGCTCAACTTTCTAAATAGAAAGCCACCCCCCTCCAATAAAACAGGAGTCGTTCGGCGCCCAAATTAACAACTGAATTGCTTTTTCGACAATAAAATGACTTGAGTGCTGGTTTGATGGGGCCTTCCAATTTGTTTCCTTTCTTATTATCTATTTGTAAAGAAGAGAGTCTGCGTTGGCTACCTGAACTGATTTTTGATTAGTAATTACATGTCTTAATCAGAAAAGGCAAGCTTTGACAAATACAAGGGCTAAACAGCTTGATCAACGTTCTCGCTTTTTTTTAGTTACTCTTCTTGAGTTGAAAAGTCGTATGCATGCCCCCGTGGAAACTAGTCAGAAGCACACTAGTAGGACTAGTTAATAATGTACTGTATATACTACTCGCCCACATTTGTCAGTATACATGTGTGTTCACCAAGTCAAATTCCAACTACGACTTATCAACTTCAAGGTTTTCAGGTTTTGACGAGCTCGTCATTTGTGTGAAGCCAACCAAGAAAACGGGGTGGAAGCTAGCATCAGAATGACGTACCAACAATAATTGGACACACATATCACTACTTCTAATAAAACAGTTGGTAGTCTCGCTTTCAGGATTTTTTTCGTCCCATCACTTTCGTCCGGTTTTTTTTCATAGGTTAACCGTCGTAGATTTTTTTCGTCGCCTCCCCCACTTCATCGATTTATTTTCACTTCACCCTCTCACACAACGAAAAAAACTGAACGGATCAGAACTTTCCATACTAACGCAAATTATTTAGTAATGTCTTTATGTAAAAGAATCAATCACAATCAATCTCTAAAGATCAAATCTAAATTAATTAATCTTCATAACGTTTGTTTCCTTCCGAATCACGTCCATAACTTTCCTTCCTTGTTTGGGCAGAAACTGTTTGGTAGCAGAGATTAGAAAGCTTCCTATGAGTGTAGTAATAGGAAGTATTCTTTTTCTTGATGATTCGTTTTCATGCATGATGATAGTAAATTAGGCCAACATTCACCACTATTTATCAACGCCATCAATCGTATCCATTCCTACCAGTTTTAAAGGAATCTGCTCGCTATGTCTTTTTTAAGGGGATCCGCTCGCTAAGTCGTCGTCGCACGTTATTTTCACAAGCAATTCCCTTAAAAAAAGGCGTGGGTATTGGTAGTTGAACGCCCGCTAGGTTTTCCGCCTGTCCCATCCTCGCGCTGTGCCGCCGCCACCCGCCGAATTTCCAGCCGCCCGAACCCGTTAACTTCGCCAGCCATCGGGTCGACTGCCCCCGCCCCAAACCCCCATCCCCGAGCACTAGCTATCGCCGCGTTGCCACCCCAAGCTCCATGCCACCGGGAACGAATCAAGCGCCGTCCCGACACCGCCGTCGCCGGCCCAGCACCTCCAGCCTTGCATGGACAACTTCAATGTGCAGTCTCCCTTGCTGCCTCATCTTCTGCCAGCGCATGCAGCGGCGGGGTTGGACGCGTGCGTGCTTGCTAACTTGCTCTCCGTGCGTACGTACTTGCTCTGCGTGCGTCGCACCGGCCAATGCGCATGATGTGTGTGTGCCTGCTTTTCTGTATGTGTATGCCAGCGTGATGCGTGTGTGCGTTGCTGTGTGTATGATATAGATGGCCCGAGTGTGTGCATGTTGTGCTCTGCTCTCTGCTGATCTATGTGTTGGTGCTCCTGCTATATGTTCATGCCATACAAATGAAATTTCTGTTAATCTTCTGACATGTTGAGTTGGTTCTCTCTGTCTTCTGAGGGGGATGAATGCAAAGCAGTCTATTAAGCCAGGCACTATTGCTGAGCTAAATTGACAAAAAAATATTGGTAGCCATAGTTGTAGTTTAAGTAGTAGCGAGTTGTCTGATATGTATAAAGAGCCCGTTGCAACTGAGCCCGTTGCTAAATTGACAAAAAAGGTCGCCAGTGTCACTTGATATGTATGAGAATATTAAATGTATTATTAACATGATTAATATTGAACTCTTAAAGTTAATGTGGCCCATTGCAACGCACGGGCGTTCTTCTAGTACAATATGATATATGTGTATGTACTATGATTGGAATGGAATTTGTGAGTGGATGAAATAAAACGAAATGTTGAGCATTAATTCATTACCGGATTGAGTAAAATAAACTTTGTTTTGCGAAATCCAGATAAAATAAACTGTTAAGCAATAATTCATTACCGGATCGAGTAAGATGTTGGATGCCTTGAAGTCGCGATATATGACGGGCTTCTCCGCATCGTGAAGGAAGGCGAGGCCCTTGGCGGCGCCCACTGCGATGTTCAGCCGGGTTGACCACGACAGAACGGGAGGGAACTCTGCCAAACAAGAACCAAATTCAGGGTCAGTGTGAAAGTTTGATATTTTTGCGCCGCTTGTGTAGATATGCCAAGTTAGTTCTAATGCACATTGGCGTCATCACATCATGATTATAGTCAATGCGCTGGATCTTTATTTATCGAGATGATGACTAATCATCAGTTCATCACCACATCATGTACAACTATAGTAATATTTTGGTAATCATTCGGCACGAGTGGTTAGCTATCGTAAAACAACCAAACAACAATAATTTTGTAATGAAATAATCCAAACTGTGATGTGTGCAAGTTTGATCAGAGCGCAGTTTTCGTTGAGGTTTTTCTTTAAGTTTTTGCAAACAGCTAAAAGTCTAGTTCGACTTTCCCGTACTAACTTAACTTGTGGCAGTTTCTCTGATAAAAATCGACGTGAAGGTTGAAGGCTCGTTGTTGAAAAGAAAGGTCTGGTTCGACGGCAACAACTGGGCCTGTCAATTCCCACCCGCCCACAGGAAATGCACGCCCGTCGTCTGTTCTATAGAGAGCAGAGAATCAAAGGATGGAAGTTCAGATGGGCCAACGAAGTCAACAGGGTAGTAACGTTGGACTGGTCAACTAGCTCGTGTGTAAACCCTCAGAAGGAAGTTTTTCCTCATCTTTCTGGTTAATTAGTCAATACTACTAGATTGATTGCTGAAAGCAGCTACATCTTTATCTGTATTTCCCGTAAAAAAGAGAGGAAGAACTCGCGGTAGAAGCAGCTATATGCTCATGGAGTAGTAATCAGCAGCCGGCTATGATTAAGCAAGCGATAGATGCTGACGTCGACGCTGGTAATATAATATGGCACACGCCACACGGCATGTGTACGCAGCTAGCTGTAGTTTTTAACGGCGGCAAGCAGCACACGTTGCTCGAACGAGCGTGCACACACATCTTCCACCTAGTGCAGGGAGATTTCTCATTAGTTAATGAGAAGTGCTATGCACATGACATATTTTTGCATGACGAAGTTGAATCCAGCCAGACATGCATATGACTGGGAGCATCTCCAACAGCAGTGCTATATGAGCGCTGTGCGGTATAAAAACTATTTTTAACGCGCACGGACTCGGTTTGGAGTCTCCAGCAGCTGCACAAAAAGCGCGCGCGCTATAACTAATGCAGCGCGCGCATTAAAAAAGCATCGCGCGCAGTATATTTAGTGTGCCCGGTCGCGCGCACTGCAAACTCTGGGTTGCTGCAGATGGGACCGCTTGATTGGCACCGTTGGACTCGCGCGCGCAGCATATTTTGCAGCGCTTGTTGGAGCAAACATCTTCTAGCGTCCTAAAAAAATCTACTTGCGCGCTGTAAACCCGTTTTTGGGCGCCACACATTGGGCGGCTGTTGGAGATGCTCTGATAAGGCCACTAGCCGCTGGATTTTCACGTCGTGCACAGATCGGGCGCAAAAATCATGCGGGGAGCAGTTTGGTCAGTTAATCAAGATCAATATACTTATGTTGGTCTTACTAAATGTTACATAGTCGCGCTCGTGGTTAAAGTAAAGAATGCTAATTGGAGCAGTTTAGCTATAGCTACAATATGGATCTTCTTTTATTGAATTACTTTTTTTTTGCGGGGCTTGAATTACTTAGTTGAAGTGCAGCAATCAACATCTCTATTTGCAACGTATGTTCAAGTCTTCAAGATATATAGTTCAAGTTTAGTAGTACTACTCAATGCTAATTGGCAAATTAGCAACTACCGAAATACCATGAAAAAATTATCGATCCGTCTTTTGGACGGATCATGCATTCGAGCATTTTGTGTACTCCCGAAAAAAAAAGTAATATAGACAACTGAAACGAATAAGTAGGTTGCTTACTTTTGAAGAGATGGTTCTCGAGGCTGCCTTTGGCCATGTACTCGTAGACGAGCAGCCTGTTCTCGTGCTCACAGCAGTAACCGATCAACTTCACGAGGTTCGTGTGCCGGAGCTGCCCCAGGAAGATCACCTCCGACTGCACCAAAGCAACCAGCACCACCAATCAGTCAAACCCATCCATGCATGGCTGTGTGCATCACACGTACTCATCTACTAGGTTGTTAACCCCATCACGCTACGCGGTGGGCACGCTACGCACCAGCCACTCCTTGTGGCCCTGGGCGCCCTGGGGGTCCCAGAGCTTGACGGCGATGGGCTGCGCCTTGAGCCCGGGCTTGACCTTGTCGTCGACGGCGCCCTTGTAGACCGGCCCGAACCCGCCCTCGCCGAGGAAGTTGTCGTCCAGGAACCCCTGCGTCGCCGCCTTGAGCTCCGCGACCGTGAACACGTGCAGGTTGGAGCCAACCAGCGACACCGACAGCTCCTGCTCCGACGCCGCGCTCATGCTCATCACGTCCGTGAACGACAGCCGCTGCCCGACTCCGGCCCCCACCGCCGCCGACGACGACTCGCGCTTCCTCGGGCCGGGGCCGGGCCGGACCTGCTTCCCCGTCTTCCCGCCGCCCCCGCCCAGGCAGCTGCCCAGGAGCGAGCCCCACGCCGACCGCTGCTTCTTCTTGGACGACCTCGGCATCTCCGCACGTTGGTAGCTAGATGAAGCAGAAATCGCCGGACAAGCAAGCTAGCAACGAAGCTTGCTTGACCTGTGGGTCGTGATCGACTTGATTGTGAGCTTGAAAGTGGTGGCTGGATGGGAAGATGGGATTGGATCGAGAGAGCCCCACGCGAGGAGTATTTGTAGCAGGGAAGAAATGGAAACGAGGAGGAGAAGATGAAGAGCCCGTGTGGCCGGCCGTGTGGAGAGACGACCGTACGAGCCTTTTACTCACCTACCGCCGAATACATGGACGTCTTCTTCTAGTACTACTTCGACTCTTTGCCGCGTTGAGGCGTTTGACTTGCAGGCCGGGTGACATGTCGCTCCACTGACCGTTGACTCGTCAAAGCTACAGACTGGTGATTGTTAGAAATAATTTTTTTTGACGGGTTGTCAGAAATAAATGGGGTTGACCAGTGGCGGAGTCAGAAATTTTGTGGAGCCTGGGCAAGTTGAGCCTAGGTGCATAATCTAGAAATAAAAAAGTAGGTATTCAGATACACAACATATATAGCAAAGAACTTTCAAACCACAAATTCGCATTAATAATTAAGTGAAAATCACATAATAGTCTGTCAAAAAAGAAGTTTTCTTAGACTGAGACTTGAGAACAGAAGACATAAAACTAGGTTTGCATAGAGGCAAACTCGCCATGTTGCCAACAAAGGTAAAGCTATCCATACCAAATGTCACTAGATGTCATTGTGCAATTTCTTTCACCATGGTCAAAAGCCTCTCTCACTTGTTCATTTTGCCAAAAGAAAGACATAACAAGCTTCCATAGAGGCAAACTCGTCATGTTACCAAAGTCCTAGAAGACACTATAAGATAAAAAAATGGATTTGTAATTCAAATAAATTTAGTTGTGAGATGTGAATATATTCAAAATAAAAATCCTACAAAAATAGAGTCAAATGGAACATACCAATAGTGTGCTAAATAAAATCACGAGTCAGATGGAACATACCAATAGCGCTGCTGCTACTTTGAGGCTGTACTTGATGTCTTGGGTATGCTTCAAACCGATCCCTAATCCTAATTTTCATGGAGGATTCTTACCGAACAAACTGCCGAACCTGAATGAGACTATGAGAAGGAGGGGATGAGGGAGGATTAGACTTGCCTGGGCACCTATGTGCCGTGCGTCCCTCGCCGCCGGCCGTGCGTCCAGTCATCTAGGGCTCAAGGCCAGCCGCCGGCCGTGCGCTCGCAGCCTGAGAAACAAACAGACAAGGGAGCAGGAGAGATCGATTTGCCGATGCGTCGTACACACTATTTTTTTTAGAAAAACATACGCAGTATTGGTTTTTTTTTTTGAGCGGTAAACCAAACCTATTGTTAACTCGGAGTGCGGTTTACATGGATGACAAAAGGGTCGTGAGGGGAAACAAGCCACAAATGGCGACCCGCATGTAAAAAAGACGAAAATTTAGCTAAATTATGTGCATCAAAATTTAAACTACGTTCTTCAAAAATGATCTCGCAACTCATGAATTCCTTGGATCTTTCTACAATCTTCTTAATTATTGTACTATATCGTCCCTCCGTACCAGTCTTGATCTCTTGCACAACTGCCTTGCAATCACATGCAATGACCACTCTAGTTAGAGATAAATCAAGTGCAAGAGCCAAAGCTTCACGGCATGCAAGCAAGCGTCGCTGGGTCTGTAATACCCCTGAAAACCATTGCTGATGAGCCAAGCACTACTAGGAAAAGGGCTAAAGATGAAATTGACACTAATAGCGCACCAGAGAAGTGGTGCGCCACTACTATATACTAATGGCGCACCATGTGGAGATGCGCCATTAGTGTGGAAGACACTAATGATGCACCAGGCACACGGTGCGCCGCTAGTAACAAAATGTTTTTTTTTCATTTTTGCAAACATATTAATGGCGCATCCGGGCAGAGTGCGCCATTAGTAGTTAGAACTACTAATGGCGCATCAGCCATAGAGTGCGCCACTATTGTATTTTTTTTACTTTTTTGCAAAACTACTAATGGCGCACCGTTGCATAGTGCGCCATTACTAGTTTAAACTAGTAATGGCGCACTGTGACACGGTGCGCCATTAGTATAAAAATTATTATTTTTTACTTTTTTGCAAAACTACTAATGGCGCATGTCTGTGTGGTGCACCATTAGTATGTTGGGTTACTAATGGCGCATGGCTGTGTGGTGCGCCATTAGTAACCTGGGACCAGCTAGATATTTTTGGACAGCCACACCTACACACTCACTTTCCCCACTTCATTCCCCCCACCTCCTTCTCTAAGCTTGTCGGCTGCCTCCTCCTTCTCACCTCATTTGCACCATAGATTCATCAAAATTAAGTGTTGAAATTACCTTTTTTTGATAGGTAAGTAAGGGGAAAGCTATCTTCATGTTGTAGATCTACTTTTATTTCTCTCTAGCTCGCTCCAACAACGTGCACATGCACTTTTTGTGGCCTAGCTATATCTATGTATGTTTGTGGTGTTGCATATGTTTGTGGTGTTGCATATATGTTTGTGTTTGCAGGTACCGGTATTTGAAATGCGATAGTTGCCAATATTTTGCCGGAATGTTGATTCATTTCCGTTTCGGCGAGAATTTTGGTACTATGCATTCTTTTTGGTCCTATTTTTAGGGAAAGTCATGCCAAATTTTTTCTTGGTTCTAAAATATCATTTTGCTCTACCCCGCAGGCGACCATGGTCTGCACGATGACCGAAGGCATCGTGAATAGGTTTTTGAGCTCTGCGAAGGCCGAGATGCTTCAAAAGAACGAGACGGAGATAAGATGTCCGTGTCGAATATGCAAGCTGAAGAGCCTTATTGCGGACCCGGATTCCGGGCAGGTGCGGGACCACCTGCTCTTGCGTGGTTTCATGGATGGCTATCGGTGGCAAGGTGATGAAGATGACTATGAAGTCGTCCATGGGGGCCGGGCAAGAAATGAGGAAGGGCAGCAAGACAACCACCGCGGCTCGGGCGGGCGAGAAGACGAAGAATCTCCAGGACATGATCACGACGGTGATGCTGTACACAGTCATCATGTAGAAGATGCCGGACATGATGATGAGGAAGATGCCGGAGCAGACGAAAGGCATGATCATGAAGATCAAGATGCCGGAGGAGCAGACGACGATGGACCATCGATGGGCTGGGTGCAGGACCCTCATATTCAAGAGCTGCTTCTCAAGCAGACGGATAACGCAAGAGCTGCCGCCCGAGAGAAAGCCAAGCTGGATCAACTGGAGATAGACGCGGTTACTCCATTGTATGAAGGATGCAGACCCGAGGATACCCGCCTGAAAGTAACGCTCATGGCTTTGGAGATGAAGGTAAAACACAAAATGACCGACGCATGCTTCGACGAGAACATGTCATTCTGGCACGAACGTCTTCCCAAGGGGAACAAGTGCCCGACCAGTTTCGAGAAGGCGAAGCAGGACACAGAAAGTCGTCGCAAAGGCAAAAAGGCCAAGAAGACCGGAAATGACTACCCTCCCGCGTGCTTCACTCTAAGTTAGAAGGAGATCGAGCAGTTTTTCACCTGCCTCGTAGGAGTAAAACTTCCTTACGGTTACGCGGGGAAGATAAGCAGATACCTAGACCCAGCGAAGCAGAAGTTCAGTGGGATGAAGTCTCATGACTGTCACGTGCTGATGACGCAGATACTTCCAGTTGCAATCCGTGGGATCATGGACGCGCACGTCCGTGAAACGCTATTTGGCCTATGCAACTTTTTCGACGTCATCTCTCGGAAGTCGGTTGGCGTGGGGCAACTCAGAAGGCTACAGGAAGAGATCGTGGTGATACTATGCGAGCTTGAGATGTACTTCCCGCCCGCATTCTTCGACGTTATGGTGCATCTGCTGGTCCATATCGTGGAGGATATCATCCAACTCGGGCCGACGTTCCTGCACAGCATGATGCCATTCGAAAGGATGAATGGTGTCATCAAAGGATACGTTCGCAACATGTCACGTCCAGAGGGAAGTATAGCCAGGGCCTTTCTGACCGAAGAGTGCATCTCCTACTGCACGAATTATCTAGGCATCGAGAACCCCGTTGGTCTGCCCGTCAACAGGCACCTCGGCAGGCTCGCTGGATGGGGTCACCGTGAGGGTCGCCGCGAAATGCATGTCGACTTCGAGGGTCGACTCGACGACTTTGAAAGAGCAAACCTAGTCGCGCTACAACACATAGACTGTTGGGGAACGTAGTAATTTCAAAAAATTTCCTACGCACACGCAAGATCATGGTGATGCATAGCAACGAGAGGGGAGAGTGTGATCTACGTACCCTTGTAGACCGACAACGGAAGCGTTAGCACAACGCGGTTGATGTAGTCGTACGTCTTCACGGCCCGACCGATCAAGCTCCGAAACTACGGCACCTCCGAGTTCTAGCACACGTTCAGCTTGATGACGATCCCCGGACTCCGATCCAGCAAAGTGTCGGGGAAGAGTTCCGTCAGCACGACGGCGTGGTGACGATCTTGATGTACTACCGTCGCAGGGCTTCGCCTAAGCACCGCTACAATATTATCGAGGATTATGGTGGAAGGGGGCACCGCACACGGCTAAGAATATGATCACGTGGATCAACTTGTGTGTCTAGGGGTGCCCCTACCCCCGTATATAAAGGAGCAGGGGAAGGTGCGGCCGGCCAGGAGGAGGGCGCGCCAGGAGGAGTCCTACTCCCACCGGGAGTAGGATTCCCCCCTTTCCTATTTGGAATAGGATTCGGGAGGGGGAAAGAGGAGAGAGAGAAGGAAGGGGGGAGCCGCCCCCCTCTCCTTGTCCTATTCGGACTAGGGGGGAGGGGCGCGCGGCCCAGCCCTGGCCACCTCTCCTCTCTTCCACTAAAGCCCACTAAGGCCCATATATCTCCCGGGGGGTTCCGGTAACCTCCCGGTACTCCGGTAAAATCCCGATTTCACCCGGAACACTTATGATATCCAAATATAGGCTTCCAATATATCAATCTTTATGTCTCGACCATTTCGACACTCCTCATCATGTCCGTGATCACATCCGGGACTCCGAACAAACTACGGTACATCAAAATGCATAAACTCATAATATAACTGTCATCAAAACCTTAAGCGTGCGGACCCTACGGGTTCGAGAACAATGTAGACATGACCGAGACACGTCTCCGGTCAATAACCAATAGCGGAACCTGGATGCTCATATTGGCTCCCACATATTCTACGAAGATCTTTATCGGTCAGACCGCATAACAACATACGTTGTTCCCTTTGTCATCGGTATGTTACTTGCCCGAGATTCGATCGTCGGTATCTCAATACCTAGTTCAATCTCGTTACCGGCAAGTCTCTTTACTCGTTTCGTAATACATCATCTCGCAACTAACTCATTAGTTGCAATGCTTGCAAGGCTTATGTGATGTGCATTACCGAGAGGGCCTAAAGATACCTCTCCGACAAACGGAGTGACAAATCCTAATCTCGAAATACGCCAACCCAACATGTACCTTTGGAGACACCTGTAGAGCTCCTTTATAATCACCCAGTTACGTTGTGACGTTTGGTAGCACACAAAGTGTTCCTCCGGAAAACAGGAGTTGCATAATCTCATAGTCATAGGAACATGTATAAGTCATGAAGAAAGCAATAGCAACATATTAAACGATCGGGTGCTAAGCTAATGGAATGGGTCATGTCAATCACATCATTCTCCTAATGATGTGATCCCATTAATCAAATGACAACATATGTCTATGGTTAGGAAACATAACCATCTTCGATTAACGAGCTAGTCAAGTAGAGGCATACTAGTGACGTTTGGTTTATCTATGTATTCACACAAGTATTATGTTTCCGGATAATACAATTCTAGCATGAATAATAAACATTTATCATGATATAAGGAAATAAAATAATAGCATTATTATTGCCTCTAGGGCATATTTCCTTCAGTCTCCCACTTGCACTAGAGTCAATAATCTAGTTCACATCGCCATGTGATTTAACATCAATAGTTCACATCACCATGTGATTAACATTCATAGTTCACATCGACATGTGACCAACACCCAAAGGGTTTACTAGAGTCAATAATCTAGTTCACATCGCTATGTGATTAACACCCAAAGAGTACTAAGGTGTGATCATGTTTTGCTTGTGAGATAATTTTAGTCAACGGGTCTGTCACATACAGATCCGTAAGTATTTTGCGAATTCTATGTCTACAATGCTCTGCACGGAGCTACTCTAGCTAATTTCTCCCACTTTCAATATGTATCTAGATCGAGACTTAGAGTCATCCAGATCTGTGTCAAAACTTTCATCGACGTAACTTTTTACGACGAACCTTTTTGTCACCTTCATAATTGAGAAATATTTCCTTATTCCACTAAGGATAATTTTGACCGCTGTCCAGTGATCTACTCTTAGATCACTATTGTACTCCCTTGCTTAACACAGTGTAGGGTATACAATAGATCTGGTACACAGCATTGCATACTTTATAGAACCTACGACTGAGGCATAGGGAATGACTTTCATTCTCTTTCGATCTTCTGCCGTGGTCGGGCTTTGAGTCTTACTCAATTTCACACCTTGTTACACAGGCAAGAACTCTTTCTTTGACTGTTCCATTTTGAACTACTTCAAAATATTGTCAAGGTATGTACTTATTGAAAAAGAACTTATCAAGCGTCTTGATCTATCTCTATAGATCTTGATGCTTAATATGTAAGAAGCTTCACCGAGGTCTTTCTTTGAAAAACTTCTTTCAAAACACTCCTTTATGCTTTGCAGAATAATTCTACATTATTTCCGATCAACAATATGTCATTCACATATACTTATCAGAAATGTTGTAGTGCTCCCACTCACTTTCTTGTAAATACAGGCTTCACCGCAAGTCTGTATAAAGCTATATGCTTTGATCATCTCATCAAAGCGTATATTCCAACTCCGAGATGCTTGCACTAGTCCATAGATGGATCGCTGGAGCTTGCACATTTTGTTAGGACCTTTAGGATTGACATAACCTTCTAGTTGTATCATATACAACTCTTCTTTAATAAATCCATTAAGGAATGCAGTTTTGTTTATCCATTTGCCGGATTTCATAAAATGCGGTAATTGCTAACATGATTCGGACAGACTTAAGCATAGATACGAGTGAGAAACTCTCATCGTAGTCAACACCTTGAACTTGTCGAAAACCTTTTTGCGACAATTCTAGCTTTGTAGATAGTAACACTACTATCAGCGTCCGTCTTCCTCTTGAAGATCCATTTAATCTCAATGGCTCGCCGATCATTGGGCAAGTCAATAAAAGTCCATACTTTGTTCTCATACATGGATCTCATCTCAGATTTCATGGCCTCAAGCCATTTCGCGGAATCTGGGCTCATCATCGCTTCCTCATAGTTCGTAGGCTCGTCGTGGTCAAGTAACATGACCTCCAGAACTGGATTACCGTACCACTCTGGTGCGGATCTCACTTTGGTTTTACCTACGAGGTTCGGTAGTAACTTGATCTGAAGTTACATGATCATCATCATTAGCTTCCTCACTAATCGGTCTAGTAGTCACAGGAACAGATTTCTGTGATGAACTACTTTCCAATAAGGGAGCAGGTACAGCTACCTCATCAAGTTCTACTTTCCTCCCACTCACTTCTTTCGAGAGAAATTCCTTCTCTAGAAAGGATCCATTCAAAGCAACGAATATCTTGCCTTCGGATCTGTGATAGAAGGTGTACCCAACATTTTCTTTTGGGTATCCTATGAAGACGCACTTCTCCGATTTGGGTTTGAGCTTATCAAGATGAAACCTTTTCATATAAGCATCACAATCCCATACTTTAAGAAACGACAACTTTGGTTTCTTGCCAAACCACAATTCAGATTGTGTCGTCTCAACAGACTTAGATGGTGCCCCATTTTTTTAACGTGAATGCAGCTGTCTCTAATGCATGATCCCAAAACGATATTGGTAAATCGGTAAGAAACATCATAGATTGTACTATATCCAATAAAGTACGGTTATGACGTTCGGACACACCATTATGCTGTGGTGTTCCAGGTGGCATGAGTTTGTGAAACTATTCCACATTGTTTTAATTGAAGACCAAACTCGTAACTCAAATATTCGTCTCTGCGATTAGATCGTAGAAACTTTATTTTCTTGTCATGATGATTTTCTACTTCACTCTGAAATACTTTGAACTTTTCAGACTTATGCTTCATCAAGTAGATATACTCATATCTGCTTAAATCATCTGTGAAGGTCAGAAAATAATGATACTTGTCGCGAGCTTTAATATTCATCGGACCACATACATCAGTATGTTTGATTTCCAACAAATATGTTGCTCGCTCCATTGTTCCGGAGAACGGAGTCTTTAGTCATCTTTCCCATAAGGCATGGTTCGCAAGCAACAAGTGATTCATAATCAAGTGATTCCAAAATCCCATCAACATGGAGTTTCTTCATGCGCTTTACACCAATATGACCTAAACGGCAGTGACACAAATAAGTTGCACTATCATTATTAACTTTGCATCTTTTTGGTTTCAATATTATGAATATGTGTATCACTACGATCGAGATCCAATGAACCATTTTCATTGGGTGTGTAACCATATAAGGTTTTATTCATGTAAACAGAACAACAATTTATTCTCTTACTTAAATGAATAACCGTATTACAATAAACATGATCAAATCATATTCATGCTCAACGTAAACACCAAATAACACTTATTTAGGTTCAACACTAATCCCGAAAGTATAGGGAGTGTGCGATGATGATCATATCAATCTTGGAATCACTTCCAACACACATCGTCACTTCACCCTTAACTAGTCTCTGTTTATTCTGCAACTCCCATTTCGAGTATTAATCTTAGCAACTGAACCAGTATCAAATACCGAGGGGTTGCTATAAACACTAGTACAGTACACATCAATAACAAGTATATCAAATATACTTATGTTCACTTTGCCATCCTTCTTATCCGCCAATCACTTGGGGTAGTTCCGCTTCCAGTGACCAGTCCCTTTGCAGTAGAAGCACTTAGTCTCAGGCTTAGGACCAGACTTGGGCTTCTTCACTTGAGCAACAACTTGCTTGCTGTTTTTCTTGAAGTTCCCCTTTTTTCCTTTGCCCTTTTCTTGAAACTAGTGATCTTGTCAACCATCAACACTTGATGTTTTTCTTGATTTCTACCTTCGTCAATTTTAGCATTACGAAGAGCTTGGGAATCGTTTCCATTATCCCTTGCATATCATAGTTCATCACGAAGTTCTACTAACTTGGTGATGGTGACTAGAGAATTCTATTAATCACTATTTTATCTGGAAGATTAACTCCCACTTGATTCAAGCAATTGTAGTACCCAGACAATCTGAGCACATGCTCACTAGTTGAGCGATTCTCCTCCATCTTTTAGCTATAGAACTTGTTGGAAACTTCATATCTCTCAACTCGGGTATTTGCTTGAAATATTAACTTCAACTCCTGGAACATCTCATATGTTCCATGACGTTCAAAACGTCTTTGAAGTCACGATTCTAAGCCGTTAAGCATGGTGCACTAAACTATCAAGTAGTCATCATATTGAGCTAGCCAAACGTTCATAACGTCTGTATCTGCTCCTGCAATAGGTCTGTCACCTAGCGGTGCATCAAGGACATAATTCTTCAGTGCAGCAATGAGGATAAACCTCAGATCACGGATCCAATCCGCATCATTGCTACTAACATTTTTCAACATAATTTTTCTCTAGGAACATATCAAAATAAACACAGGGAAGCAACAACGTGAGCTATTGATCTACAACATGATTTGCAAAATACTACCAGGACTAAGTTCATGATAAATTTAAGTTCAATTAATCATATTACTTAAAGAACTCCCACTTAGATAGACATCCCTCCAATCCTCTAAGTGATTACGTGATCCTAATCAACTAAACCATGTCCGATCATCACGTGAGATGGAGTAGTTTCATTGGTGAACATCACTATGTTGATCATATCTACTATATGATTCACGCTCGACCTTTCGGTCTCCGTGTTCCGAGGCCATATCTGTATATGCTTGGCTCGTCAAGTATAACCTGAGTATTCCGCGTGTGCAACTGTTTTGCACCCGTTGTATTTGAACGTAGAGCCTATCACACCCGATCATCACGTGGTGTCTCAGCACGAAGAACTATCGCAACGGTGCATACTCAGGGAGAACACTTCTTGATAATTAGTGAGAGATCATCTTATAATGCTACCGTCAAACTAAGCAAAATAAGATGTATAAAAGATAAACATCACATGCAATCAAAATATGTGACATGATATGGCCATCATCATCTTGTGCCTTTGATCTCCATCTCCAAAGTACTGTCATGATCTCTATCGTCACCGGCATGACACCATGATCTCCATCATCTTGATCTATATCAATGTGTCATCACATGGTTGTCTCACTAACAATTGCTCTTGCAACTATTGCTATCGCATAGCGATAAAGTAAAGCAATTATTTGGCACTTGCATCTTATGCAATAGAGAGATAACCATAAGGCTTTTGCCAGTTGCCGATAACTTCAACAAAACATGATCATCTCATACAACAACTTATATCTCATCATGTCTTGACCATATCACATCACAACATGCCCTGGAAAAACAAGTTAGACGTCCTCTACTTTGTTGTTGCAAGTTTTACATGGCTGCTACGGGCTTAAGCAAGAACCAATCTTACCTACGCATCAAAAACCACAACGAGAGTTTGTCAAGTTGGTGCTGTTTTAACCTTCGCAAGGACCGGGCGTCGCCACACTCGGTTCAACTAAAGTTGGAGAAACTGACACCCACCAGCCACCTGTGTGCAAAGCACGTCGGTAGAACCAGTCTCGCGTAAGCCTACACGTAATGTCGGTCCGGGCTGCTTCATCCAACAATACCGCCGAACCAAAGTATGACATGCTGGTAAGTAGTATGACTTATATCGCCCACAACTCACTTGTGTTCTACTCGTGCACAACATCAACACATAAAACCTAGGCTCTGATACCACTGTTGGGGAACGTAGTAATTTCAAAAAATTTCCTACGCACACGCAAGATCATGGTGATGCATAGCAACGAGAGGGGAGAGTGTGATCTATGTACCCTTGTAGACCGACAGCGGAAGCGCTAGCACAACGCGGTTGATGTAGTCGTACGTCTTCACGGCCCGACCGATCAAGCACCAAAACTACGACACCTCCGAGTTCTAGCACACTTTCAGCTTGATGACGATCCCCGGACTCCGATCCAGCAAAGTGTCGGGAAAGAGTTCCGTCAGCACGACGGCATGGTGACGATCTTGATGTACTACCGTCGCAGGGCTTCGCCTAAGCACCGCTACAATATTATCGAGGATTATGGTGGAAGGGGGCACCGCACACGGCTAAGAATATGATCACGTGGATCAACTTGTGTGTCTAGGGGTGCCCCCTGCCCCCGTATATAAAGGAGCAGGGGAAGGTGCGGCCGGCCAGGAGGAGGGCGCGCCAGGAGGAGTCCTACTCCCACCGGGAGTAGGATTCCCCCCCTTTCCTAGTTGGAATAGGATTCGGGAGGGGGAAAGAGGAGAGAGAGAAGGAAGGGGGGCGCCGCCCCCCTCTCCTTGTCCTATTTGGACTAGGGGGGAGGGGCGCGCGGCCCAGCCCTGGCCACCTCTCCTCTCTTCCACTAAAGCCCACTAAGGCCCATATACTTCCCGGGGGGTTCCGGTAACCTCCCGGTACTCCGGTAAAATCCCGATTTCACCCGGAACACTTCCGATATCCAAATATAGGCTTCCAATATATTATTCTTTATGTCTCGACCATTTCGAGACTCCTCGTCATGTCCGTGATCACATCGGGGACTCAGAACAAACTTTGGTACATCAAAATGCATAAACTCATAATATAACTGTCATCAAAACCTTAAGCGTGCGGACCCTACGGGTTCGAGAACAATGTAGACATGACCGAGACACGTCTCCGGTCAATAACCCATAGCGGAAACTGGATGCTCATATTGGCTCCCACATATTCTACGAAGATCTTTATCGGTCAAACCGCATAACAACATACGTTGTTCCCTTTGTCATCGGTATGTTACTTGCCCAAGATTCGATCGTCGGTATCTCAATACCTAGTTCAATCTCGTTACCGGCAAGTCTCTTTACTCGTTTCGTAATACATCATCTCGCAACTAACTCATTAGTTGCAATGCTTGCAAGCCTTATGTGATGTGCATTACCGAGAGGGCCCAAAGATACCTCTCCGACAAACGGATTGACAAATCCTAATCTCGAAATACGCCAACCCAACATGTACCTTTGGAGACACCTGTAGAGCTCCTTTATAATCACCCAGTTACGTTGTGACGTTTGGTAGCACACAAAGTGTTCCTCCGGAAAACGGGAGTTGCATAATCTCATAGTCATAGGAACATGTATAAGTCATGAAGAAAGCAATAGCAACATATTAAACGATCGGGTGCTAAGCTAATGGAATGGGTCATGTCAATCACATCATTCTCCTAATGATGTGATCCCATTAATCAAATGACAACATATGTCTATTGGTAGGAAACATAACCATCTTCGATTAACGAGCTAGTCAAGTAGAGGCATACTAGTGACGTTTGGTTTGTCTATGTATTCACACAAGTATTATGTTTCCGGATAATACAATTCTAGCATGAATAATAAACATTTATCATGATATAAGGAAATAAAATAATAACATTATTATTGCCTCTAGGGCATATTTCCTTCATAGACGTGGTCGATCCTTGGGTGGTAGAGCACAAAACCTTTATTGAGAAGACATACAATGACCGAGGCCAATAGAGGACGGACGGAGATATAATCAAAGAGCACAACTCATGTTTCACGCGTTGGTTCAAGCAGAAGCTTCTGTCGTACCCTTTACATGAGGATTCTTCCGCGGAAGAACAACTCATATTCGCCTTGTCACAGGGCGCCGAGCACAACCTGATGACCTATGAGGCGTACGATATCAATGGCTACACATTCTACACCGAGGACAAGGACATGAAGAGCGATGGTTATCAGAACTCCGGGGTAACGATGGAATCCTACACCGGTAATGACATGGACAGATACTACGGAAGGATCGAGGAGATCTGGGAGCTGAGCTACGCTGGAGAGAAGGTCCCGATGTTCCGTATCAGATGGGCCAAGAGCGTCCTAAATGAAGACCGGTATTTCACCACCATGGTTATACCCGAAGCCAAATCCAAGACCGCGGGCGCAAACGTCACCGCAAAAAATGAGCCATGGGTACTGGCTTCCCAAGTGGACCAATGCTTCTTCATTACCGACCCGTCAAAGCCCAGTCGTGTTGTCGTGAGGAGAGGCAAAAGGAAGATCATCAGAATGGATGGAGTAGCCAATGAGCAAGACTTCGACAAGTACGGCGACCCGAAGATCAAACATGACGACGACAATGAAGTAGTAGCAGCATACACCACAAGAAGAAGCAGGACCACCCTACCTAAAGGACGTCCGTTCCATAGAAGAACTCCCTTTGCGAAAAAGAAGGGCAAGAAGATTATGAACAGATAGCTAGCTAAGATCGACTGTATTTAAATCGTAGTCTTCATTTCTCGGTTGTATTTCATGGGCACTTTTTGATATCATGAATATTTTTAAATTTCATGGGCACTTTTTGAATTCATGAATATTTTTTCAAATTTGATGATATTTTTTCATATTCAATATGATAAAATATTGAATATTCATGAGGACACTCGATCTCGATCCCCCTCCATCTCGATCGCTATCCCCCTCCATCTCGATCTCGATCCCACACGCACCCTCCCCCGCTAGCTCCACCGCCGCCGACGACCCACCGCACCCTCCCCCGCTCCACCGCCGCCGACGAGCACCCCCCGTTTCATATTCATATTCATTTTTTTTAAATAATAATAAAAAAGTGTAGACTACAATTGTTGTCAAACAACAATTATTACTGTTTTTATAAAAAAATATTACTTTTTCATATTCATATTCATTTTCTAAAAAAATATTACATGCAACAAAAAATAAAAATAAATTACTTATGGCGCACCTCTGGCTAGTGCGCCATTGCTATTTATAAAAAAAAGATTACTAATGGCGCACCTCTGCCTGGTGCGCCATTGCTATGTAAAAAAAAGATTACTAATGGCGTACCGACCGTGGTGCGCCATTAGTAAGATTCCCCCCAGCTAATTCCCTCCCACTCGCCAGATCCCCTTCGTCCCTCTCCCTCGCCAGATCCACCCACGCGCTGCCCCGACGCCGCCGCCCCGACCCCCCCCGGACCCCCCCCCCCCCCCCCCCCCCCCCCCCCCCCCCCCGCCCCCCCCCACCGCCACCCCCGCGCCCCCGCGCCCCCACCACTGCAGCTCCCCCGCGCCCCGAGCCGGAGGAGGAGGACCAGGAGGAGGAGGAGGAGGAGACGACGACCGCCTCTACCCCGCCGGACTCCACCCTCGCCGCCACCTCCCCTTCTCCGGCGGCTTCCCGTAGGTAATTTCACGCCACCTCCTCCGCTGTCCCCCTCATCTCTCCTCTAGTTCTAGGGTTCGCACCATCACCGCTGAGATCCGCCACGGTCGAAGCCCTAGCTTCTTGATTTGCCTATATGCGACGGCGCGCTCTTGCTCCATCCATCTAGGGTCCAGACCTCCATCCGCATCTCCCTCCCCGGCGAGGTCCGAGGGCACCACGGCTGTCGCCAAGTTCACCTCACCTTAGGCTTTGTCGTCTGTAGACATGTATATATTTAGCTGCTTATCATGTGCAAGTCGTTGAAATACTAGTGCTGAATGATTGCCAGAATTGAGTTGGTGATGCTATTTTCTGTAATGCAAGAATCTAGGTTGATGATCCAGCGGTAGTAGGTTACGTTTCTGCATCAGGTGCATTTCTGCTGCTACCTCACTGTCATGTGCTGCCGTGACTTGCTAACCAAATTGCTTTGTGTCAATTTCATAAACTTGCAGGCATATAGAATTAGAAATACTACTGTATTAGATACCCTCACTGTCATGGGCTTTCTATTATTAGTCAAGTAGTATGCTTAGAATCTTGTTGGGAGAGTAAAGCTTTGCTTTCAGTTTTTTCTTGTATGTGGGGATTGCTACAGCTCATATAGGAGAAAATTGATAACTACTATGTCATTGTGTACTCCCTCCGTGCCAAGTGTAATGTCAAGTTTAGATTGGTCAATATGGTTCTCGTTTTTAAATTTTTTACATGCTCTCATTTTTTTGTGTGGGTAATGTTTTATATGCTCTTTATCTCTTCCCTTGATAGACATTCGACGAGGCAGTGGGTGATATAGCTTTCTAGCTCCTTAGGGGGGTTGTTCCTCTTTACAGGTGTGTTAAACAGGGTTTTATGTGGTCATATGGAGTTTATTAGGTAGAGAAAGTACCTTGTGATTTTTCTAATTTTGGACATATATCAAGTCTCACCGAGACATCTTCATTACAACACACAGGAGTGAAAATATATCAAGTGTAATGTGATACAGATGCTGTTAAAATGAGAAAATTGTTAAAAAACACTCAGCTTATCCAAGACATCTTCATTACATTCTAGACAGGATAGAAGCCTACTTTGTTTAGAAACATAGTCAGAATTTGAAAAGGAAAACCCTTAAGCCAAACATACAACCTAGCTCTGCATTAGTTGTTTTGTGCTTCAAGTGTCCCAGTCAAGGACAAACTAAGTGGTTGCAAAATAATATTATGTGGTTAATGTGGATTTACTATTTTCCGGTGATAGTTCTGAACTGGTAAATAAGTTAACATGCGTAAGTGAGACTTGGCATTTTAAAGCTTAGGGTCTTCAACTTCAACCATGACTTGGGATGATAATGTTATTTTGCCTTCTTAACAGAATGGTGTCATAATCAGAACAAAGCTGCTGCAAATGCATACCTTTTTTTACAAGTGCATCTGCACCTTCTGATCCATTTAGAGTTATCGTAAATATATTTCCAAGGTTTTTTTCATTTCACTGTAGAGTCTTTGCTTCTGGACTCAATGCACATTCATCAGTCATAAGAGATAAATACTAGTAAGTCAAGGGCACCAGAATTTGATCATGCCTCTTTTGAGAAGTATGTCTATTGATTCAAAATTGATCATACTATTGATGATTTTTTGTTGGGTGACCTATTATATCTGGAATGGAAGCTCACATAAGTTGAGCTGATTTTTTTTCATATGAAAGCAGAGGACCATATGGTCTGTGGCTGGGTTTTGTCTCCGACCATTGTGTCGTGATGAATTTGCAGGTACCCCGAGAGGCCCTTGAGTTTGCCGGAATGTCGATTAACTTTCGTTCCGGCAAATTCAGGTACTCCATATGTCCTATTTTCAGCAAAGGTCATGCTGAAATTTTCTGTGAATTTTAGCATGACTTTGCTAAAAATAGGACATATGGGGTACTTGCGACTAATGCATGGGCCGGGGTATCTTAGTACTTAGTTAAGTAGGATCAACTGCCCCGCCATTCTTGCTGCATTAAACCATAGGTGGCAATAGAGCCAAGTGATTAGGCCCAACTTAGAATTCTCCTTAGCATCGATAAACCCTAGATGATAAACCCAACATAGGTGGCAATAGAGCCAAGTGATTAGTGCCAAGTGATTAGGCCCAACCTAGGGTGCCTCGGCATCGATAAACCCTAAATGATGAAAACTTAACTTGGCTTCTATAGGGTGCCTCGGTGTCGATGAGAACCTAAATGATGTACGCTTAGGCTTTTAGGGTGCCTCGGCGTCGACAAACCCTAAATGATAAAAGCTTAGCTTTTAGGATGCCTCGGTGTCGACAAACCCTAAATGATGAGACCATGATCTTGTTCCTTGACAATAACCAACTTTTTGACCAAACTTTTTTCCTATTTAGAGCGAAACATGGCCCACAACGATGAGGCCGGCGGTTTGGGCGGCAAGCGATTCTGGGAGCTGTCTCAGGAGTTGCAGGAAGAACCTCACCACTATGAGGACGCCGCGGAAGACACCGATCCTGACTACACAACCACTAGTGGCGTCGGGGATGACACCACTGATGGCGCCGCCGAGGATGCCCCCACTAATGATGGCAGCGCACGCACATATGGTAGCCAACCGAAGAGGCAACGGAAGGCCGGCGCCCGAGCGTGCTCGGCACCGTCAGGGAGGAATGTACTGAAGTGAAGTCCGACGGGAAACCGACGACGCCCAAACAACTAGTCAAGGGGTACTCGGTTCAGCTCGGGTGCATTCTTTGGAGCACCGTCTCGATCAACACCGAGAACCTAAGGCATAAGGACCGAGGGAATTTGCGCAGCCTCCTCTTCACGAAGCTGCACGAACGATACAAGTTCCCCGCTGAGTTTGCAAACACACGCCTCTCAGGGAATAAAGTGAACAATGCCGCCCTCACGAAGATGAGCACGGCCCTGTCTACTTGGAGAAGCACGGTGAAGGCAATGATTGATAAAGGTGATAGTTATGACAAGATCAAGGCGAAATATCCTTTGATGAGCGAAGATGACTACAAGGAGTTCAAGATCAAGTGCAAGAGCCCCGCAACCTCCGAATCAAGTCAGTGGGGGAAAGAAATGCGGCAGTTGAACTTAGGGGTCCACCAACTCGGTCCCGGCGGTTACAGAGTGGCGGAGCCTGTATGGGACAAGGAGGATGCGGAGCGTGCCGAGCAAGGCCTACCGCCCCGCTTCGAGAAATACAGTGACAAGCAGACCATCAACTTTCTCAGGGCCCGGTACAAGGAGGACCCGGTAACAAAGGAGCTTACCACGGATCCGAAGACCAAGGAGCTTGAGCTTGTTCTGTTAAGGAATACACCCCCACGTAATTAGCTCCATATGGTTGCATTCTAATTAATCCCCAATATTTCTAAATGGTTCACGTTCGTTCCGCAGGACAAAGAAAGCAGTAGTGTGGGGTCGTCTCAGAGCTCCCCTTTCAACACCCCTTTGAATAGGGCGTTGAACGTAATGAAAAACAGGGATAAGCTCAATAAGCCAACGTCAGCTGGTCGTGTGGCCAGCAAAGGCTTGTCCACAAAATGGTCGTCATACTATACCACTGGTGGGCGAAAGGAGAAAAAGACCAGCTCGGAAAGCCAGTCGCGCGAGGTTGAAGCACTCAAGGCACAAGTGGCGCGGATTCCGGAGCTTGTCCAAGAGCAAGTGGAACAACAACTGGGAACGAAGCTCAACGCCATGGTGCCTACGTTGATTCATGGGCCGATGATGTGGATTGCGGGCGGCCAACAGGGGCCTCCCCCGGTTCCCAGCTTCACGGCCAGCAACTCGCACAGCGCGCAGGCGGCGCCATTGGTGTCTCCGGCGGAGGCGGTATTCGTGTCTCCGGCGCCGGCACGGGCATTGGAGCTTAATGCACCCGGGTGTACGCCGGCCGGCACCTCGCCAACAAGCGGCCCCTCCGTCAGTTGCACGCCCGCCGTTGGCGGTGCCTCAACATTAGCCGAGCTCGACGGCATCACGGTAACTAAGCCTCTCGGCCGATGACTTCATCTCCTTGCCTTTGACTGGGCATCCCTGACGCCCTACATGTTTTCGCAGGGCGCCGCCGACGTTCCTTGCACTCTCCTGCACTTCATGGGTGGTGAGTTGGTCGATGTCGCCAAGGGCAGAATCGTTCAACCGGGCAACCCCGTGTTCCATGGTAATCCGATGCCACTCA
Organism: Triticum urartu; assembly: GCF_003073215.2. Lineage (NCBI taxonomy): Eukaryota > Viridiplantae > Streptophyta > Magnoliopsida > Poales > Poaceae > Triticum > Triticum urartu. The sequence continues at coordinate 651,209,898 of NC_053028.1, read as the reverse complement.
CAATGTATAGAGTTGAAGTGGTTCGGGTGCTGCCAGGCTGCGACGAGCTGTTACCTCCGATTCGACCCGCTGGGGCCGACGAAGAAGATGAGATGACCCTCAACGCCTGCGTAAGTTGGCCCCTTCTTTGGCCGAAGAGCCAAATTCGTTTGGGGGCGGGGGACACCACCCCACAGACAAGACCGCCAGTCGTGCCGGCGCCAAGCCATGGCAAGAATGCCGCAACGCTACCAGACATGTCGGACATCCCTATGGCACAGGATCCGGACATGCATATGGCACAAGATCCGGACGACGATGACAAAGGCACATTTACCAACGTAGATAAGTACTTTGCCGAACATGGGTACGATGATGAGTTCTACGGGCCTCCTTCTCAAGAACCCAACCAAGACAACCGCGATCTAGCTGGTACGTTGGAGAAACCCAGTTGCAACAGGCGTCGTCTGGCGTTCAGTTCTCAGGAGACGCCTCCAGCTGCCACCTTCACCGAGCCTTAGATACCTGAGGTGCGAAATATTATCAGCCCCAACACGCTCAAGAAGGCGGTCTTTGAGCAGAACTCGGTCCCATTACAACAGATCAAGAAGAAGAGCCGGAAACGGTAGACTAAAAAGGGCGCCGGTGCGAGCCAGCCGGCACCGAGTACGATCCGTGCTCAGGACGGGCCACCTTCACCTAGGGATATCTCGAGGAGGGTGCATGTGGTGGGTAGGGCGATGCTACCGACAAATATGCTCAATGCTGCAATCGGTGCTATGTGGATTCTGCACGACAGTGTTCTTTCTTTGGAGAAGCGGCGTCTAAGAGAGAATGTTGTGGCATACCCGGTTTTCGTGGCCAAGGTGCCAGAGGGTAAGGGCTTTGTGGATGGCGACATCGGGGGTACGATCGTCCTGCGGTTTGATGACATCTTTGCTATGTTTAACCTTCATCCGCTGCACTACACCTTCGTTCGGCTATTTTCGCTGAGTATGGAGATGCGGATCATTAGAGACAAGACCCCGGACATCGTGATCGTCGACCCCTTCTACATGCGTGCCAAGCTCTTGAGCAGCGCTGGGGACCGCCAAGTCGCGAGTTCACACCTCGAAGATGTCATTCTGGCAACCCAGATAAGGATAACTTCCTTGTGGCTTACTTTCCCGAGTAAGTCATCCCTTAACCGCCCCGTAACATATGATTTCTTAGATTTTGATCGTTCTTTTTTTTCTAACATTCCGTGTTCTGTGCAGTGACACACATTGCACACTCATCCTCTTAAGCCCGAAATATTCCATGGCCACGTATTTCGACCCGAACCGTAACTCCAAGATAGACTACACAAATATCAAGAAAGTTCTTGATGATGTTCTCCCCGGCTATGCCAAATCTGGAGGCACCTTCACCAAGGCAGTTCGTAAGTACGGCAAGCACGTGTTCGCCCACAATACAACGTTCTGCTGCGTCAAGCAGCCGCCTGGCGGTCAGAAGGATGCCTACTACGCCCTCCATCACATGCGGGCGATCGTAAGGGACCATCATCACCTTCTGCTACGAAATAATCTCAAAGATTGGGCCGCGAGCTTGTCGGCAATCCAGGATGCGGACATCAGACAAGAATTCTTTCGCATCCAGTCGGAGTTTGCGGACATCATCCATCAAGATGTCCGTCATACCTCGGGGCAGTTCTACCTCAGATATCAACCGTCCAACAGGGAGATAGACGGAACACTACAAATGCAGGCTGACAATGCCTGCGATTTCATGACCATCACGACAGATGGCGGCTTCATCCACGCTCTGGTCCCATGAGTCGAGTCGAAAGTAGTGATCCTATGTGTAGTTCTGAAACATTGATTGGCTCATGTTGTAATTAAACTTTAATGAACTTGTATGTCTCTTTGGTTTGGATAGTCATTCAACTTAGATGTAATCGATGCTATTTATTAGTAGGACCATGAATCGTGCTATTAATGTCATGTCTTGCTTTTCTCTTCCGATCCTTTTGTTGCATACTTATATATTGCTTATGTATGTATTGTCTGTTGTTTGGCTTGTGCATAGAGATTCCGTCGTATGTCGTGTACAAGGGTAAGGTTCCCGGAGTCTACGACGACTGGGAGGAGTGTCGGAGACAGGTTCACCGTTTCAGCGGTAACAGTTACAAAGGGTACACCACTAGGGCGGAGGCGGAATCTAGATACGCCCGCTATCTAGCTAGAGAGAGGAGGGAGGGTTGGAGGAACTGGATGAAGACCAGTTTCATCGCGATGATGCTCATCGTGATGACCGCAGCTCTCTTCTATGTGATGGTAGTTTAGATGATCGATATCGACTTGTAATGTGAAGACAAACTCGATACTCGCGGTCTCGAGACTTGTAATGTTTTATCTTTGTTCGGTCTTTTGAATTCGGAGACTAATATGATGAATTGTATTCGGAGACTAACCTTCTATTGTATTCGATGAATCTGCTATTGCTGTGTGCTACTGTCTATATTCTGTCAAATAATATATTTTGTAACCTGTGCAAAAATCAGAAAAGTGAAAAAAATAAAACCTAATATTCATACTAATGGTGCATCACTACAGAGTGCGCCATTAGTATGCCAAAGTATACTAATGGCGCATCACCAAACAGTGCGCCATTAGTTTGCCAAGTATACTAATGGCGCATCCATCCGCAGTGCGCCATTAGTGTGCCAAAGCACATGGTTAAATATGGCCCCTGGGAGGCATACTAATGGCGCATGGTGTTATATACTAATGGCGCACTGGGTGGTGCGCCATTAGTATACCAGATACTAATGGCGCACCAATGGTGCGCCATTAGTAATAAATACTAGTGGCGTGATACTAATGGCGCACCAGTGATGCGCCATTAGTAGGCAAAACTGGTGCGCCATTAGTAGGCCTTTTCCTAGTAGTGAAGAAAGTTTCCCATATGATCCCGGCAAACTGAAGCCGCTGCACCATTCAAACCATCTCTTGAAAAACCTCCGTCAACTTGTATTTTTGCTACTCCTTGGCTGGGCACGATCCACCTAAGTATACCCCTCGTCCTTGTTATTTCCTGTGTCGTTGCTTGCTGCACATTCATCGCTGATGATTGCAGTGACTTTAACTCAGCTATGAAGCTGATTATAAAGGCATGTGTAGCATGCGGACTCTGCAGAATTCCATCATGTATAGCCTTACGCCTTGCTGCCCAGATTGCCCACAACGTGACTACGAATTTGATCATAGTAGCATGTGGTAGTTCTTCCATTAGTGCGAACAACCATTGTTTGGCCTCAGTAGAGGTCAAAGCTTGTACATATTCTGCCACATCCTCATCCACCAAGGCCCAAACAAATCATGCTACTGAACATTCTAAAAGGGAGTGCCTCCAAGAGTCTTGCATCCCACATAATTGGCAGCAGTCCCTCTCTGCCATCTTCCTTGTGTGGCGGACGTCTTTCGTAGGAATAGAATGCTTGGCTAGTCTCCATAAAAAGTTTCGTATCTTTCCCGGTGAGGGAGTCCTGGATTAGGGGGTCTCCGGACAGCCGGACTATATCCTTTTGCTGGACTATTGGACTATGAAGATACTAAATTGAAGACTTCGTCTCGTGTCCGGATGGGACTCTACTTGGCGTGGAAGGCAAGCTATGCAATACGGATATGGATATCTCCTCCTTTGTAACCGACCTTGTGTAACCCTAACCCTCTCCGGTGTCTATATAAACCGAAGGGTTTTAGTCCGTAGGACAACAACCACAACATACAATCATACCATAGGCTAGCTTCTAGGGTTTAGCCTCTCCGATCTCGTGGTAGATCTACTCTTGTACTACCCATATCATCAATATTAATCAAGCAGGACGTAGGGTTTTACTTCCATCAAGAGGGCCCGAACCTGGGTAAAACATTGTGTCCCCTGCCTCCTGTTACCATCCGGCCTAGACGCACAGTTCGGGACCCCCTACCCGAGATCCACCGGTTTTGACACCGACATTGGTGCTTTCATTGAGAGTTCCGCTGTGCCGTCACCACCAGGAAGGATGTCTCATCCCGTCTTTAAAGACAACACTGTTGTTGAGGGAGCTTTGGCTATCGGCCGAACTCTCCGGCTAGGTGGTTTTCTTATGACCGCTTGTTCGGCCGCTGCGCCGACGATGACTTCTCGGGTCATCGAAAGCAATCTTCACGTCAACTCGGAACTGTTGGGTAATGTAGTAATTTCAAAAAACTTCCCACGCACACGCAAGATCATGGTGATGCATAGAAACGAGAGGGGAGAATGTTGTCTACGTACCCTTGTAGACCGGCAACGGAAGCGTTGACACAACGTAGAGGAAGTAGTCGTATGTCTTCCCGATCCGACTGATCCAAGTACCGAACGTATGGCACCTCCGAGTTCTGCACACGTTCAACTCGGTGATGTCCCTCGAGCTCCGATCCAGCCGAGTGTTGAGGAAGAGTTTCGTCAGCACGACGGCGTGATGACGGTGATGATGTTCTACTGACGCAGGGCTTCGCCTAAGCACCGCTACGATATGACCGAGGTGGAATATGGTGGAAGGGGGCACCGCACACGGCTAAGGAACGATCACGAAGATCAACTTGTGTGTCTATGGGGTGCCCTGCCCCCCCTATATAAAGGAGTGGAGGAGGGGGAGAGGGCCGGCCCCTATGGCGCGCCCTGGAGGAGTCCTACTCCCACCGGGAGTAGGATTCCCCCCTTCCCTAGTTGGAGTAGGAGAGGAAGGGAAGGAGGAGTAGGAGAGAAGGAAAGGGGGGGCCGCACCCGCCAAACCTTCTCCAATTCAGCCTCCTGCCCAAAGGGGGCGCACCAGCCCCTTGTGGGCTGGTGTGCTTCCTTCATATGGCCCATAAGGCCCATAACTTCTCCCGGGGGGTTCTTGTAACCTCCCGGTACTCCGGAAAAAATGCCTGAACCACTCGGAACCCTTCTGATGTCCAAACATAGTCATCCAATATATCAATCTTTACGTCTCGACCATTTCGAGACTCCTCGTCATGTCCCCGATCTCATCTGGGACTCCGAACAACCTTCGGTACATCAAAACACAAAAACTCTTATTACGATCGTCATCGAACTTTAAGCATGCGGACCCTAAGGGTTCGAGAACTATGTAGACACAACCGAGACACGTATTCGGTCAATAACCAATAGCGGAACCTGGATGCTCATATTGGCTCCCACATATTCTACGAAGATCTTTATCAGTCAAACCGCATAACAACATACGTTGTTCCCTTTGTCATCGGTATGTTACTTGCCCGAGATTCGATCGTCGGTATCTCAATACCTAGTTCAATATCGTTACCGGCAAGTCTCTTTACTCGTTCCGTAATACATCATCCCGCAACTAACTTATTAGTTGCAATGCTTGCAAGGCTTGAATGATGTGCATTACCGAGAGGGCCCAGAGATACCTCTCCAACAATCGGAGTGACAAATCCTAATCTTGAAATACGCCAACCCAACAAGTAACTTTGGAGACACCTGTAGAGCACCTTTATTATCACCCAGTTACGTTGTGACGTTTGGTAGCACACAAAGTGTTCCTCCGGTAAACGGGAGTTGCATAATCTCATAGTCGTAGGAACATGTATAAGTCATGAAGAAAGCAATAGCAACAAACTAAACGATCAACTGCTATGCTAACGGAATGGGTCAAGTCAACCACATCATTCTCCTAATGATGTGATCCCGTTTAATCAAATCACAACTCATGTCTATGGTTAGGAAACATAACCATCTTTGATCAACGAGCTAGTCAAGTAGAGGCATACTAGTGACACTCTGTTTGTCTATGTATTCACACATGTATTATGTTTCCGGTTAATACAATTCTAGCATGAATAATAAACATTTATCATGAGATAAGGAAATAAATAATAACTTTATTATTGCCTCTAGGGCATATTTCCTTCAGTCTCCCACTAGCACTAGAGTCAATGATCTAGTTCACATCGCCATGTGATTTAATACCAATAGTTCACATCACCATGTGATTAACACCCATAGTTCACATCGGCATGTGACCAATACCCAAAGGGTTTACTAGAGTCAATAATCTAGTTCACATCGCTATGTGATTAATACCAAAAGAGTACTAAGGTGTGATCATGTTTTGCTTGTGAGAGAAGTTTAGTCAACGAATCTGCCACATTCAGATCCGTAAGTATTTTGCAAATTTCTATGTCGACAATGCTCTGCACGGAGCTACTCTAGCTAATTTCTCCCACTTTTAATATTTATCCAGATTGAGATTTGAGTCATCTGGATCAGTGTCAAAACTTGCATCGACGTAACCCTTTACGACGAATCTTTTGTTACCTCCATAATCGAGAAACATATCCTTATTCCACTAAGGATAATTTTGACCAATGTCCAGTGATCTACTCCTAGATCACTATTGTACTCTCTTGTCAAACTCAGGGTAGAGTATACAATAGGTCTGGTACACCGGATGGCATACATTATAGAACCTATGGCTGAGGCATAGGGAATGACTTTCATTCTCTCTCTATCTTCTGCCGTGGTCGGGTTTTGAGTCTTACTCAACTTCACACCTTGTAACATAGGCAAGAACTCCTTCTTTGACTGTTCCATTTTGAACTACTTCAAAATCTTGTCAATGTATGTACTCATTGAAAAAACTTATCACGCGTCTTGATCTATCTCTATAGATCTTGATGCTCAATATGTAAGCAGCTTTACCGAGGTCTTTCTTTGAAAAACTCCTTTCAAACACTCCTTTATGCTTTGCAGAATAGTTCGACATTATTTCCGATCAACAGTATGTCATTCACATATACTTATCAGAAATGCTGTAGTGCTCCCACTCACTTTCTTGTAAATACAGGCTTCACCGCAAGTCTGTATAAAACTATATGCTTTGATCAACTTATCAAAGCATATATTCCAACTCCAAGATGCTTGCACCAGTCCATAGATGGATCGCTGGAGCTTGCATATTTTGTTAGCACCTTTAGGATTAACAAAACCTTCTGGTTGCATCATATACAACTCTTCTTTAATAAATCCATTAAGGAATGCAGTTTTGTTTATCCATTTGCCAGATTTCATAAAATGCGGCAATTGCTAACATGATTCAGACAGACTTAAGCATAGATACGAGTGAGAAACCCTCATCGTAGTCAACACCTTTAACTTGTCGAAAACCTTTTTGCGACAATTCTAGCTTTGTAGATAGTAACACTACTATCAGCGTCCGTCTTCCTCTTGAAGATCCATTTAATCTCAATGGCTCGCCGATCAATGGGCAAGTCAATCAAAGTCCATACTTTGTTCTCATACATGGATCTCATCTCAGATTTCATGGCCTCAAGTCATTTCGCGGAATCTGGGCTCATCATCGCTTCCTCATAGTTTGTAGGTTCGTCATGGTCAAGTAACATGACCTCTAGAACAGGATTACCGTACCACACTGGTGTGTATCTCACTCTGGTTTACCTACGAGGTTCGGTAGTTGTCGTGGTTCCAAGTCTGACAGTAGTGTAGGGGGGTAAGTATGGAGAGGCAAGATCTTAGCTATGGAACGCAAGGTTTACGAGTTCAGGCCCTTCTCGGAGGAAGTAATAGCCCTACGTCTCGGAGCCCGGAGGCGGTCGACTGGATTATGAGAGTATGAATTACAGGGGTGCGAACCCTTTACACCGAGGAGGGGGGTGGCTTATATAGAGTCCGCCAGACCCCTCCGGCCCTCAGTTATGCAGGGTTTTAAGTACATTAAGGTCGGGCGTTACTGGTAACGCCCCTAATAAAGTGCTATGATGACCATAAAAGCTACTTAATGACCGACCGTTAGCGTGCGGAGTGACTTTAGGTCTCCTGGCCGTCGGGTGGTTGGATCTTGGTTGAGTTGTTGCTTCTTGGTCGAGTGTCTTCGAGTCCGTCGAGTGAAACACCGCCAAGTCGATTGAAATGTGATTTCTTCTGGAGGTGTCCTTGGGTAGGTCAGTTTGGACAGGTCCATGGCCCTACCCTAGGTACATAGCTTCATCATTAGCCCCCGAATGGATCGAGGTTTGAGTGGGAAAGGGTTTGAGCACATCTCCGACTCATTTTTCATGTCGTGAGCATACCTTGTTTCGGATCAATGGACCAGAGTGATGACAACAACTTTCTTTCCAGTCGCCTTGATCCATTCTTAGGTTTTGTCGAGTGAGTTCTTATACTTGAAGAGTTCTGAGTGACGGTGTGGAGGAGATCTTCGGTCCGACGAGTTGTTCTGCAGCCCACGGATTTCGTGGGATCCAAATTTCGGGAAGCGCGTGGGACGGGAGAGGCCACAGTAAATGGATGGGATAGCGCGGAGCCGCCTCGATCCCCGCACCACCTTTTTCGCCACGTATCACGCGCGTGATCGCCATGGGATTTGGCAGGGCCGTCCGGGCCTACCAGTCAGCCACTCAGAAGCAGCCTCATATAAGGTGTTGGGCTAGGGCTCTGTTCCGCACGCCACCATTCTCTCTCTGTTTTCTCCCGATTTCTCCGCCACCCTTGCTCCCGTCTCGTCGCCGGATCTCCGCTCGAGCTTGAACTGCCACCATGGGGAAGGACAAGACGGCGGCGCTGGAACGCGCGAAGAAGGCAACCACGAAGGCGAAGGGCAAGCGGACCAACCGGGGCGGATCCTCGTCGAGGTCCGGCCTGCCGGCGGGCTGGATCCAGGGCGACTGGATCCGCTCGGCAATCACGCAGGACGACCTCAACGACCTGGTGGAAGGGGGATTTATCCCCCACAAGTCGGCTCGGCTCCCGGGAGACGAAACTGAGCCACATCCCAGAGAGGGTGAGTGCATCCTCTTAGCAACTCACATAGATCGTGGGTTCTCACTGCCTCCCCACCCTTTCTTCCGGGGTTTTTTGAACTTCTTTGGGGCTCAGCTCCACCATTTTACTCTGAATACCATAGTCTATCTGGCCGCTTTCGTGTCTATGTGCGAAAACTTCTGGGGCTGTCGACCGCACTGGGGGCTCTTCAAACATATCTTCACTTGCCGTTCCTAGTCGGTCAAAAAGACCAAGTCGAGTGACGAGAGGACTCGGGTGATCCAGATGTGCGGTGGTCTGTGGATCCAGATGAGGAGCAAAAGTACCTTCCCAGCGATAATCCTTCCTGACTCGGTCCGGGGCTGGCAGTCGACTTGGTTTTACTGCAAGGATCAGCCGACCCCTGGACAGTCGACTGGGCTTCCTCCTTTCTCCTTGGCTCGAGTGGAGAAGCCTGCTCCCCTGAAGATAGTTCCAGAAGAGAAGGCGTAGGTCAAGGAGCTGGTCGAACGGGTCGTCCAGCTCGTCCGCGACGGAGTGACCGGGATGGATCTGCTGGAGGTCTTTCTCGGTCGACGCATCCAACCCCTTCAGGCACGCGATCATCCGATGTGGATGTATTCTGGGCTCGAAGATACCACTCGGATCCACCCGAAGGAGGTCAGTGAGGATACCTTGGAGAGCTGGTTGAGAGGAATCACTGGCAACAAAGACAACCCTCGGGGATCCAGGAGGGTGATTCCATTCGACAACTCACGTCAGCCGGAGCAGGTATGTTTCTATAAGTAACTTTCCGACTCTCCATGTGATGTCCCGTTTGCGGTCGACTGAATGTCTTTTGATTGTTATTTTTTCAGGCCCTCATTGAAATGTACTCGATGCCCAATGGAGAGCAACGGCAAGACTTGGAAGGCGAGGCGAGCGGCGGCGACAGTGGCGAGTGGACTTCTGATGGTGAAGAGGATGGAGAAAGCGAAGACTCAAGCGACGAAGAAGAAGTTGAGTCGCCTCCTCGCAGGGAGAGGCGATCCAAACTTGCCCAAGAACGACCGAGCGTCCGTGAAAAGGCGACTGCTCAAGCTGGTCAATCTTCAAAGCGTCCTCGGATCTCTTCACCAACCCCGACCGAGAAAGCGCCCAAGCACCCCAAAGTTGCGGAGCCGAAAATCCGGAAGGCGTTGCCGAAGATTAAGATTGACATCCCCGTCGCTTCTGCGTAAGTGTCTTCCTCTGTATACACTCGGCGCTCAGCGCCGTTTGTTTTTCTTGTTTTAACCGGACGAACTTTGGAACTGCCAGCACTGCCACTTCTAGGACCTCAGCTTACAGGGATGATGATGAGGTGATGGAGGATGCGGTCACGTCAAAACTGGGTATGGCTCCTGCCATACTGTCTTTATTTTGGTCGATTCAACTGCAACGTGTACCATTGGGTGATGTGATTTTGACGATTGAACTTTGCATAGCTCCCAACGTTATTGACCTCCCTGATGATGATGAAGAGCCCGAGAGGCCTTTGACGAGGAAAAATAGGCAGGCTCCTAGAAGCAAGGCGCCACAGTCGACGCCAAGGACGGAACCAGTCGTTCAGGACACTGGCGACGCCAATCGGGGTTCTGTTACCTTTGCTGTGCCACTGTCGAGTGCCTTGCCCTCTTCGTCGACTGCTCAGGCTCCCGTCAACCCACCTTCAGTTTTTGGGACCCATCATGTCCCGGAGGACGAAGCGAATGCTGCCAAGGAAGCCATACGTCAGGCGGGCATCATGATGGAGAAGATGAGGATGGTGCGGGACGCCAGTCAGGCTGCCTACAACGCCAGCTCGGCCCTCCAAAGCAATGTTCAGGTTAATTGGTCACTGCTTGTTTTGTTAGGATATGTTATCTGAAGACTCTTTTCCGAAAATCTTTGCATCTGTACACCCACTGGGTGCGTCGATTGAAATTTTTGAACCGGTGGGGGCACGCTGAGTGCACCCACTGGGTGTAGTCCCCGAGACTACGGTGGACTACTGGCAGTCGACTGTAGTCGTTGTATTTTTTCGAATGTATAAACCAAACTGGTAGTTTGTCTCTTCCACTTGGTCTAGTTGAGTGGGATCAGAACTGGCGGGGGCACGCAAAGTGCACCCACTGGGTGTAGTCCCCGAGACTACAGTGGACTGCTGGCAGTCGACTGTAGTCTGAGTTCTACTTTCTCTCTTTCTGCCTTTTTTTTACTTCCTGGACTCGACTTCGGTGGGCCGGTCGAGTGGGATCAGAACCGATGGGGGCACGCAAAGTGCGCCCACTGGGTGTAGTCCCCGAGACTATGGTGGACTGCGGGCAGTCGTCTGTAGTCTTAGTATTTATTGCCTTTGTTGTTTTTCGCTGTAAAATAACTTCTCCTCTTTGATTGCAGAAATCTTGTGATCTGGGAGCTCGCTTTGGTGATTTGGAGAAACAGCAGATCCAACTGAACCTTGACTTGGAGCTGGCCAAGACAGAGCTGCAAAAGGCTAAGGATGGTGCCAATGGTAAGACGAGTTTGTCGACTGGTTTGCCTTGGGTTTGAGTACCCTTATGCTCTTTCTGAATCAAGAACCATTTCTTTGCAGAAAAGCTAAGAGAAGATCTGGCAAAGAAGGACTAGGATCTGGCTGCTGCCCGAAAGGAAGCTGACGACAGAGTCGCTTTGGCCGAACAGAAGCTGGCTTCGGTCGGCCAGTTGGAAGAAGAGAATACCAGGCTGAAGTCTGCTCTGAATGACTCCAACAAGGAGTGCTCGCGCTGGAAGAAGGCGAATCTCGTCCAGGGCGAGAAAATGGAAAGCATTGCTCGCAGGAGGGATGATCTGGAGAGCTATCTAAGAAGTCTTGCCAAGAAGTTGTTCATCAAGCTTGAAGGTGCACATTCTGTTCCGACTGATTTTTTTTGTGTCGACTCAATGTACGAAAATTGACTTATCCTTGGATCGTGAATGCAGAGTTTTGCCAGAACTTTGAAGATGAGACTGGGCGGATCGAACCAGGTTTGGATCCAATCAACTCTCCCGTGAAAGATGAAACTGCCATGAATCTGCTCCGACTGAAGGTCGCCATGTCACGGATCGACCCGGCACTTTGGCCAGAGGCCACACTCCAAAATGATCTTGAGTGTCTGATGACTCGACTTAACGGAATCCCTGACCGAGTGCAGGAGTGGAAGAAGTCTTCTGCTCAGTGTGGCGCTGATGTGGCTCTGTCTTTGGTTCGTGTCCACTGCAAGGAGGTGCGACAAGATAAGCTGGCCGCAATCAAGGTCGCCAACACCCAAAAGCACGACTTCTGAACTTTTATGGAGACTTTCATTGCTGCCACCACTCGGATTGCCGATGGCGTCGACCTGGACGAGTTCGTCGAGCCTGCCAGCCCTCCTCCTGCGGAGTGAACAAACTTTTATGCCCCACCTTAAATTTGCCTCGGAATGCCGAGTGGTTTTTGTAACCGTTAAACTCTTTCGGGCTGAATGCCTGAGCACTTTGACCTGTGGTCCGGACCCTTTAGGATTTATCTGAAATTGATTTATCATTGAATATCTTTATGAATCCCCCGTCGAGTGGAAATAGTTCTTCTTTCGAGACAACTTTTTTGTACTTGTGGCGCGGCTCCGAAGGGGAAGGTAGCAGTCGACCTGCACCTCGTTACTGCAGAGCAGGATGGAGTGCACGTTGTATTTGTGGCGAAGCTCTCCAAGGAGGAGGTGGCCGTCGATCTGCAGCTTGTTACTGCAGAGCGGGATGTGTTTCGTACTTAGGCGAGTACCTGACCGCAGCTAAGTCTTCAAACGAGAAAACTAAGGCAAGTACCGGACTGCAGCTAAGCCCTCGAGTGGGTGGAATGCTCTCCACTCGGTAGGATTTTTCAAACTTAGGCGAGTGCCTGACTGCAGCTAAGTCCTCAAGCGAGAGAACTTAGGCGAGTATTGGACTGCAGCTAAGCCTCCAAGTGGGAGGGCTGCTCTCCACTCGGTAGGATTTTTTGTTTTTCAAACTTAGGCGAGTGCCTGACTGCAGCTGAGTCCTCAAGAGAGAGAGAACTTAGGCGAGTACTGGACTGTAGCTAAGCCCCCGAGTGGGAGGGATGCTCTCCACTCGGTAGGATTTTTTCAAACTTAGGCGAGTGCCTGACTACAGCTAAGTCCTCAAGCGAGAGAACTTAGGCGAGTACTGGACTGCAGCTAAGCCCCGAGTGGGAGGGCTGCTCTCCACTCGGTAGGATTTTTTCAAACTTAGGCGAGTGCCTGACTGCAGCTAAGTCCTCAAGCGAGAGAACTTAGGTGAGTACTGGACTGCAGCTGAGCCCCCGAGTGGGAGGGCTGCTCTCCACTCGGTAGGATTTTTTCAAACTTAGGCGAGTGCCTGACTGCAGCTAAGTCCTCAAGCGAGAGAACTTAGGCGAGTACTGGACTACAGCTAAGCCCCTGAGTGGGAGGGCTACTCTCCACTCGGTAGGATTTTTTCAAACTTAGGCGAGTGCCTGACTGCAGCTAAGTCCTCAAGCGAGAGAACTTAGGCGAGTACTGGACTGCAGCTAAGCCCCCGAGTGGGAGTGCTGCTCTCCACTCGGTAGGATTTTTTTTCAAACATAGGCGAAACAGATTCGCAGCTAAGATTCCGAGTGGGAGGCTGGCTCGCCACTCGGTAGGAAATCGTTTTTATAAACTTAGGCGAAGCGGATTCGCAGCTAAGCCACCCACTGGGGGATTTCTTACGTAAACAAAAACAATAATAATCACTGGGAAAATTATAATGCTCTTGTCTTTGATAAATAAACTACAGGAGTTTTTTTCTTATTTATCTGAATGATAACTCAAGTATAAAAGGGGCGGAGTAGCTCCGCATTCCAGGCTCGTGTCTCATCAATCTGACGATCGACATTGTAGAGGTGGTATGCTCCATTGTGGAGGACTCTGGTGACTATGAAGGGGCCTTCCCAAGTAGGAGCGAGCTTGTGTGGTTTCTGCTGATCCACTCGGAGGACTAAGTCTCCTTCTTGGAAGGCTCGGCTCTTCACGTTTCTGGCATGGAATCGACGCAAGTCTTGCTGATAGATGGTCGATCGAATCAAGGCCATTTCTCTTTCTTCTTCTAGGAGGTCGACTCCGTCCTGCCGGGCTTGTTCTGCTTCATCTTCAGAGTAGAGCTCGACTCGGGGAGCGTTGTGAAGCAGGTCACTCGGTAAGATTGCCTCGGCTCCGTAGACCAGAAAGAATGGGGTTCTTCCGGTCGATCGAGTCGGGGTTGTTCTTAATCCCCAAAGGACTGATGGAAGCTCGTCGACTCATGCACCTGCTGCGTGCTTGAGATCGCGCATCAATCGGGGTTTCAGTCCTTTGAGAATCAGGCCGTTCGCCCTTTCTGCTTGCCCATTCGACTGGGGGTGAGCGACCGAAGCATAGTCGACTCGAGTGCCCTGAGAGGCGCAAAAGGCCCTGAATTTGTCGGAATCAAAGTTTGACCCGTTGTCGGTGATGATGCTATGTGGAACTCCATATCTGAATATCAACTCTCTGATGAAACTGATAGCGGTGCAAGCATCAAGATTCTTGATAGGCTTGGCTTCAATCCATTTGGTGAACTTATCGACTGCTACCAGCACATGAGTGAAGCCGCTCCTGCCTGTTCTCAGTGGTCCAACCATGTCCAGCCCCCAAACAGCGAAGGGCCAGACGAGTGGAATGGTTTTCAGGGTTGACGCGGGCTTGTGCGGCATATTGGAGTAATACTGACATCCTTCACATTTGTCGACTATCTCTTTTGCCATCTCATTGGCTCTTGGCCAGTAGAACCCCGCTCGGTATGCTTTAGCCACAATGGTCCGAGAGGACGCATGATAACCATAGGTCCCCGAGTGGATATTGTTAAGGATCATCTGACCTTCTTCTGGTGTAATACACTTCTGGCCGACCCCAGTCGCGCTTTCTCTATATAACTGTCCCTTTATGACTGTAAAGGCCTTGGATCGACGGACGATCTGTCGAGCCTCTTCTTCGCCTTCTGGGAGTTCTTTCCTTAGGATGTACGTGATGTACGGTTCTGTCCAGACAGGAGTGATAACCAAGACTTCCATGATCAGGTCGACCACAGCTGGAACTTCAACATCAGTCGGATCTGTGGCGCTTTTTGGCTGCGGGGCCTCTTCAGTGAAGGGATCCTCCTGGACTGATGGTGTGTGGATGTGTTCCAAAAACACATTGCTGGGATTGGCTTCTCTTTTGGAACCTATTTTTGCCAGATCATCAGCTGCTTGATTTTTCAGTCGGGGTATGTGATGAAGCTCTAACCCCTCGAATTTCTTCTCCAGCTTTCTCACTACATTGCAATAACCAGTCATGGCTGGACTTCTGACGTCCCATTCCTTCATAACTTGATTAACCACCAAATCTGAGTCGCCATAGACCATGAGGCGACGGACGCCGAGTGAAATGGCCATGCGCAACCCATATAAAAGTGCTTCGTATTCTGCCTCGTTGTTAGAGGAATCAAAGTGGATTTGAAGAACATATCTGAGTTTATCTCCTCTGGGGGAGACCAACACCACTCCGGCGCTGGAACCATTTAGCATCTTGGAACCGTCGAAGAACATGGTCCAATGCTCCGAGTGAACCTGAGTCGGCAGTTGCTGTTCAATCCACTCGGCGACGAAATCCGTGATTTCCTGGGACTTGATAGCTTTCTTTGCCTCAAACTTGATATCTAGAGGAAGGAGTTCAATCGCCCATTTTGCCACTCGACCAGTTGCGTCCCTGTTATGCAAGATCTCTGACAACGGAGCGTCGCTGATGACTATAATGGAATGATCAGAGAAGTAGTGGGCAACTTTCTTTGTGGTCATATAAATCCCATATACGAGCTTCTGATAATGAGGATATCTTTGCTTCGATGGGGTCAAGACTTCATAAATATAATACACTGGGCGCTAAACTTTGAAGGTTTTCCCTTCTTCTTCCCGCTCGACCGTAAGTACCGTACTGACGACTTGTCCTGTGGCTGCAATGTAAAGCAGCAAAGGCTCCTTGCTGATTGGGGCAACAAGCACCGGCTGGGTGGAGAGCAGAGCTTTGAGCTCTGCGAACGCTGCGTCAGCTTCAGGAGTCCACTCGAACTTGTCAGACTTCTTCATCAATCGGTAAAGAGGCAATGCCTTTTCACCGAGACGAGATATGAATCAACTTAGAGCGGCCAAGCAACCAGTAAGCTTCTGAACATCGTGCACTCGCACAGGACTTTTCATTCGGAGTATAGTACCGAATTTTTCTGGATTGGCGTCGATTCCCCGTTCGGAAACGAGAAAACCGAGTAACTTTCCGCCAGGAACCCCGAATGTGCATTTTGATGGATTAAGCTTGATATCAAACCTTCTGAGGTTGGCAAAGGTTTCAGCAAGGTCAGTCAGCAGGTCGGAACCCTTCCGTGACTTGACCTCAATATCATCCATGTACGCCTCCACATTCCGACTGATTTGGGTGAGCAAACACTTCTGAATCATCCTCATGAATGTGGCTCTGGAATTCTTGAGGCCGAATGGCATGGTAACATAACAGAAGCACCCGAATGGAGTGATGAAAGCTGTTTTGATCTCGTCAGGTCCATACAGACGGATCTGATGGTACCTGGAATAGGCGTCTAAAAAAGACAGTCGCTCACATCCCGCAGGCGAGTCGACTATCTGGTCAATGTGGGGGAGAGGAAAATGATCTTTTGCGCATGCCCGATTGATATGTTTAAAGTCAATGCACATGCGAAGTGACTTGTCCTTCTTGGGGACCATGACAACATTGGCGAACCACTCGGAGTGGTAGATTTCTCGGATGAACTCCGCCGCTAAGAGCCGAGCCACCTCTTCGCCAATGGCCTTTCTCTTCTGGACGGCGGACCTTCGGAGATGTTCCTTGACAGGTTTTACTTTCGAGTCGACTCTTAGGCGGTGCTTAGCCAGCTCCCTGGGAACACCCGGCATGTCAGAGGGCTTCCATTCGAAAATGTCCTAGTTCTCACGGAGGAACCAGATGAGCGCTTCTTCCTATTTGGAGTCGAGTGTTGTCGAGATATGAGTTGGAGCAGCGCTGGGGTCGGTCGGGTGGATGTGAGCTGTCTTCGTATCGCCAGTCGACTGAAAAGCTGACTCTGTAGCGGGCTTCTTGGCTCGCAACAAATGACTCAGGTCTGCAGTCTTCTGGTATTCCTGCAACTCCACCACTGCCATCTGAGCATCAACGATCTTCGAACCTTTCTGAAAACATTCTTCCGCTTTCTTCCGATTGCCCGTAATAGCGATCACACCTTTGGGGCCAGGCATCTTCAATTTGAGGTACACGTAACATGGTCGGGCCATGAAGCATGCATAAGTCGGCCTCCCCAAAATAGCGTGGTAGGCACTCTGGAAGTCTACAACTTCGAATGTTAACTTTTCTTTGCGGTAATTTTTGGAATCACCGAAAACCACATCAAGAGCAATCTGGCCGAGTGATTCAACCTTCTTCCCAGGAATGACTCCATGGAAACTCATGTTGCTGGCATTGAGTCTGGACATCGAATGCCCATCCCTTTCAACGTCTCAGCATACAATATGTTCAAACCACTGCCACCATCCATCAGGACTTTGGTCAGTCGAGTGCCTTCAACAACTGGGTCGACCACCAAAGCTTGCCTCCCAGGGGTGGCGATGTGCGTTGGGTGGTCGGACTAGTCGAATGTTATGGCAGTCTGAGACCATTTCAGGTAACTAGGTGTCGCCGGAGCGACCATATTCACCTCTTGGTTAATAACTTTTAGTCGACTTTTGCTTTCAACATCGGCAAAAATCATCAGAGTGGAATTGACCTGAGGGTATCCGTCGTCACTGTCTTCTTTGTCCTCGACCTTGTCCGACTCCTTTTCCTTATCTTTGGGCTGCTTGCCCTGGAACTGCTGGATCAAGAGTCGACACTATCGAGTGGTATGTTTCGGATAAATGAAATTACACTCTTCATCTTTCTTTGTGTGGACGAGACATGGTAAGTCCAACACATCATTTCCATCCTGGTCTTTAACCTTTTTGGGGTTCCAAGGTCCTTTAGGTTTCCCTTTAAACTTTCCTTGGGTTAAAGCCAAGGCTTCCCCGGGAGCCGCTGGCTCGGCTTTCCGCTTCTGTTTCCGATTGGAATTTCCTCCGGTTTCTTGGGCGACTGACTTGAGCTTGCCACTCCTGAGTCGATCCTCATCTTCACCATTAGCGTACTTGGTGGCAATCTCCATCATCCGATTCAGGGACATATCTCCGGTTCGACCGAATTTCAAATTCAGTTCTCTGTACTTGACGCCTTCCTTGAAGGCACAAACTGCTTGGTGGTCAGGCACATTCTCCACCGAGTGATGTAACGTGATCCACCTCTGGATGTAATCCCTCAAAGTTTCATTCGGCTTCTGCATGCAAGACCGCAGTTTCGTCAGCCCTGCCGGTCGCTTGCATGTGCCTTCAAATGTGGTGATGAACACTGGGGAGAGATCTTCCCAAGTGTAAATGCTGCTAGGCGCTAACTGGTTCAGCCATGCTCTGGCCGAGCCCTCCAACATGAGAGGCAGGTGCTTCATGGCCACTTCATCATTGCCGCCGCCAATCTGGACGGCCACTCGGTAGTCCTCAAGCCAAGTATCGGGCTTGGACTCACCAGTGAACTTACTGACTCCAGTCGCCAACCTGAAGTTGGGAGGAATCACAGCGGCCCTGATGGCTCTACTAAAGCACTCTGGCCCCGAAACATGTACTCTGCTGCTGGTAGGTGCATCTCTATCGTGACCTTCTCGGTGAGCCCTGTTCCTGTTGACCAAACCTTGGACGAGAATGGATCTTGCATCAAAGCCCGGCCCTCTGGGGTCGACTGGAATCCTTCGCCCACCACTATGAGGGCGCCTGTCATCCTGCTGGCGAGGCACATACGACCCGCTCCTCGGGGGAGGCGTGGGTACTCGACGTCGACCGTCATGATCGACTCGGTGATCATACTGCTCATGGTTCTCATACTGGTCACGCCGGTCTCCACGTCCCTCACGCCCCGGGGGCAATCTCGGGCTGTGAGCCGACTGGACTGTGTCCGCGGCAACGGATCTGCTGTGAATCCTGTTCCATGACTGAGAAACAGCGGAATTCTGGTCTCCTGCTGCCCGGAGTAACGCTCTGATCTGCAGCAAGCCTCTACCAGCCTCCGACTAGGAAGGCTGAATCGACTCCGCTATACGGGCCACAGCTGCTAAATTCTGAATCGGAGTTCGATATACCTGCGGGGGCGGGAAGAGCTGACGTCGACTGGATTCGGGAACCCGTTGTCATGCACGCTCGTCGAGTGCTCGCTGGAGGTTCTCCAGTCAAGTGCGCTCGGCCCAGTTTGCCAGGCGCGCGTCTTCCAAGGCGCGAGCCTCGGGGGTTTCTCCAACGACAGGAGTGTGCAGTGCATCCACGTTCCGGTGGCGAAGTTCTTCTCTCTACAGTGACGTGAGAGGCTCGGGAAGATACTCCTCATGGGGACGTGACGGGTCGCCTCCACCCGCTCCTCCGTCGATGCGAGGAAAACTGGTAGGACTGGGCGGTCCATCGACCATCAGAACCTCCGCCGCTGGATCGCTGCTGTCGCACTCGGATGCGGTCTCTGCGGAGCCAGTCGATAGGTCGAACAGGCCGTAGAGGGATTCGTCGGGCTCGATCGCCGCGACTTGCGGGGTGGCCGACTAACGTGCCACCGCGTGTCTCACCCACCGCTGAAGTCTCGACCGACCGGAGCGCTTGCGCCGGCGGGAAACGGGGAGGGAGGACAACACAGGAGCCGACCGGTAGGGGGTCGACGGTTGCCGCAGGAGAACGCCGCGGAAGCACGCGCTAAAGTGCATTACCCCGCGAACAGGGAGTGCGTCCACGTCGAGCGGAGCCTCCTGGAGCCAAGTAGAGTCGTCGACGACGAACGTGAGCGCACCGAGACGGATCTCGCGGCCCTCCACCAAAACTCCGCTGAAAACCATGATGATTCGGGTCGGAAAAGGTCGCAACTCCTCCAACAAATGCTAAAACACCTGCCCCATGGTGGGCGCCAACTGTCGTGGTTCCAAGTTTGACAGTAGTGTAGGGGGGTAAGTATGGAGAGGCAAGATCTTAGCTATGGAGAAGTTGTAAGAACGCAAGGTTTACAAGTTCAGGCCCTTCTCGGAGGAAGTAATAGCCCTACATCTCCGAGCCCGGAGGCGGTCGACTGGATTATGAGAGTATGAATACAGGGGTGCGAACCCTTTACACTGAGGAGGGGGGTGGCTTATATAGAGTCCGCCAGACCCCTCCGGCCCTCAGTTATGCAGGGTTTTAAGTACATTAAGGTCGGGCGTTACTGGTAACGCCCCTAAGAAAGTGCTATGATGACCATAAAAGCTACTTAATGACCGACCGTTAGCGTGCGGAGTGACTTTAGGTCTCCTGGCCGTCGGGTGGTTGGATCTTGGTCGAGTGGTTGCTTCTTGGTCGAGTGTCTTCGAGTCCGTCAAGTGAAACACCGCCAAGTCGATTGAAATGTGATTTCTTCTGGAGGTGTCCTTGGGTAGGTCAGTTTGGACAGGTCCATGGCCCTACCCTAGGTACATAGCTTCATCAGTAGTAACTTGATCTGAAGTTACATGATCATCATCATTAGCTTCCTCACTAATTGGTGTAGGAGTCACAGGAACAGATTTCTGTGATGAACTACTTTCGAATAAGGGAGCAGGTACAGTTACCTCATCAAGTTCTACTTTCCTCCCACTCACTTCTTTCGAGAGAAACTCCTTCTCTAGAAAGGATCGATTCTCAGCAACGAATATCTTGCCTTCGGATATGTGATAGAAGGTGTACCCAACATTTTCTTTTTGGGTATCCTATGAAGACGCACTACTCCGATTTGGGATTGAGCTTATCAGGTTGAAACTTTTTCACATAAGCATTGCAACCTCAAACTTTAAGAAACGACAGCTTAGGTTTCTTGCCAAACCATAGTTCATACGGTGTCGTCTCAATGGATTTAGATGGTGCCCTATTTAACGTGAATGCAGCTGTCTCTAATGCATAACCCCAAAACGATAGTGGTAGATCAGTAAGAGACATCATAGATCGCACCATATCTAATAAAGTACGGTTATGACGTTCGGACACACCATTACACTGTGGTGTTCCAGGTGGCGTGAGTAGTGAAACTATTTCACATTGTTTTAACTGAAGGCCAAACTCTTAACTCAAATATTTTACCTCTGTGATTGAGGGAGTCCTGGATTAGGGGGTGTTCGGGTAGCCGGACTATACCTTCACCCGGACTCCAGGACTATGAAGATACAAGATTGAAGACTTCGTCCCGTGTCCGGATGGGACTTTCCTTGGCGCGGAAGGCAAGTTTGGCGATGCGGATATTCAAGATCTCCTACCATTGTAACCGACTCTATGTAACCCTAACCCTATCCGGTGTCTATATAAACCGGAGAGTTGTAGTCCGTAGGCAATCAACTCCATATACAACAATCATACCATAGGCTAGCTTCTAGGGTTTAGCCTCCTTGATCTCGTGGTAGATCTACTCTTGTACTACCCATATCATCAATATTAATCAAGCAGGACGTAGGGTTTTACCTCCATCAAGAGGGCCCGAACCTGGGTAAAACATCATGTTCCCTACCTCTTGTTACCATCCGGCCTAGACGCACAGTTCGGGACCCCCTACCCGAGATCCGCCGGTTTTGACACCGACATTGGTGCTTTCATTGAGAGTTCCTCTGTGCCGTCGCAATCAGGAAGGATGCCTCCTCCCGTCTTTAAAGACGGAACCGTTGCTAAGGGAGGCTTGGCTGTCGGCCAAACTCTCCGGCTAGGTGGTTTCCTCATGACCGCCTGTTCGGCTGTTGCGCCGACGGTGACCTCTCGGGTCATCAAAAGCAACCTACACGTCGGCTCGGAGCTCGTCGAGCAGCTAGATCCAATGGAGCTCTCTTCCCTAAACGAGCTCTTGGATCGCATCGCCGCCCTGGGGGTCGCTACGGATTACGACCAGGTTGGGCTTAAACCCAATCTAAGAGAAATTAATTCTCCCCAAGTCACCCACCACGTTGCCGTGGTAGAGGCGCAGTGCGGCGACCCTTCATATATTTTAAGGACTAGCTACATCCGAATTCCCGACTCCTCCAAGCCGGATACCCGCGGAGAGGAGGATGTAACTCAAGATCTGAGCTTAGGATCAGGCAACGGGCTAGATTCGTTGGACAACATCCAAGAATCCGAACTTCAGAGTTCGGAAACTCTTCGGCCTCCGAATCTTGGATTGGGTGAGGTTTCAGATTCAACGACACCCGCCCACCCGAACATAAGAGGTCTCTCCCAAATCAGGAAGAGGCCCGAGGAAACAGTACATCATTACTGGGCCAGATTCCTCCTGGTTATGAACAGGACAAAGGATTGCCGCGAGGGAGATGCAATCTCAATTTTCTGCAGTAATTGCACGGACGAGGGAATCCTTAACGCCATAAGTCATCGTGATATTACACGCTTCGCTGACTTGGCGTCCATAGTACAAAAATACTGTGCGACGGAAAGCGCCTGGAAAACCGAAATAAAATTTTGGGATAATCCGGCCTTGAATAGTAATCCCGTCCAAACTAAGAGGGTGCATCATCATAGGACACCCAGGATAAACACCAAAAAGCCAAAACCCTCTACAGGGCATGGAACCGTACTGGAAAGGTGGCTTGATGGACCCTGTAGAATCCACAGTACAAAGGACGCCACACAAACTCACAGCCTTAGAGCATGTTGGATACTCCGGCAGGTGGCCAAAATTGGCGAGGACGTCTTAATTTTGGAGGCCGCAGAAAGCCAGCCCGAGGACACCAGTACCGTTCTCACAGTCTTCGAGACTTTCGCATCAAACAGTATGCGAAAAAGAACACTCCGCAGCCTCGCCGAAGTCTATCAACTTGCAACAATAAATCCATGGAGCGACACTGCTATTACCTTCAACGCAAGTGATGAACCTAGATTCCGAACAGCCCGAGCACCTGCCGCATTGGTCCTCAGTCCCATAGTGGACGGCTTTCGCCTCACCAAGGTGCTCATGGATGGAGGCAGCGGACTGAACCTCATTTATGAGGAAACCCTTCAAAAAATGGAAATAGACTGGAACCGCATCGAGCGAAGCAGCACAACCTTTAGAGGAATAATCCCCAGTCGGGAAGCGCGCTGCACAGGAAAAATCACACTAGATGTGGTGTTCGGCACGCTGGATAATTACAGGTCTGAAGAAGTCACGTTTCAGGTGGCCCCGTTCAAAAGTGAATATCACGCTTTACTGGGACGGGAAGCATTCTCAATCTTCCAAGCAATACCCCATTACGGGTACATGAAGCTTAAGATGCCCGGGCCAAACGGAATTATCACTCTAGCTAGTGATCCGGACGTAGCACTCCGCGCCGAAAACAAGACGGCCGCATTAGCCCTTGAGGCACTATCCGAAGCCTTAGCGGCCGAGGAACTGACTGCGCTACGCTCCACGGTTAACAGGGATGATGTGATACTCGATAAGAGATCCAAATCCACATCCTTCAAGCCAGCTGATGAAATAGTCAAATTCCAGGTCCATCCAACGGACCCCAATAAAACAGCTTCCATCGGGGCACGACTGAACCCTGATGTAGACGCCGCACTGCGAGAGTTCCTACGAGAGAACTGGGACATTTTCGCCTGGCACCCTTCAGACATGCCAGGGATCCCATGCAGGCTGGCCGAACACAGCTTAAATATCCTAAAAGGATTCAAACCTGTCAAACAAGCCCTTCGGCGTTTTTCCGAACCCAAGACACAGGCTATGGGAGAGGAGCTAGCCAAGCTATTGGAGGCCAGATTCATTAGAGACATAAAACATCTGGACTGGCTAGCAAACTTGGTGATGGTACCAAAGAAGGACAAATCCTGGCGCCTGTGTGTCGATTTTAAAGACCTCAACAAGGCTTGCCCAAAGGATCCCTCCCCTCCCCCGTATCGATCAAATTATCGATGCCACCGCAGGACATGACTCGTTGTGTTTCCTCGACGCATACTCCGGTTACCATCAAATCAAGATGGCAGAATCAGACCAAGCCGCAACAGCATTCATCACACCATACGGCCCATTCTGCTTCAACACAATGCCCTTCGGGCTGAAAAACGCCGGCGCAACATATCAGCGGATGATCCAGACATGTCTGGCAAATCAGATCAGCAAAACAATGGAGGCGTATGTTGATGATGTGGTCGTCAAATCAAGACATGTCGAATCTCTAGTAGATGACTTGAGGCTTACATTCGATAACCTCCGGAAATATGACATCAAGCTCAACCCAGAAAAATGCGTCTTCGGTGTTCCAGCCGGAAAGCTCTTGGGCTTCATTGTATCCGGTAGAGGAATTGAAGCAAATTCAGCCAAGATCCGAGCATTGTCACAATTGGATATCCCAAAGGACCTCAAACAAATACAAAAATTAACCGGATGCGTGGCGGCTTTAAGCCGCTTCATCTCCCGCTTGGGAGAAAAGGCACTACCCCTCTATCGCCTCCTTCGGTGCACCGAACACTTCGAGTGGACGGAGGCCGCCACGGCCGGACTTGATGAAATAAAAGCCATATTGGCAACAAACCCAGTCCTGGCTGCGCCGAACACCGGCAAACCAATGTTATTGTACATTGCAGCAACACATCAAGTTGTCAGCGCAGTGCTCGTTGTCGAGCGGGAGACGGATGGACACAAATTCCCCCTTCAAAGGCCGGTCTACTACGTATCCACTGTCCCCACTCCATGCAAATCACGGTACCCGCATTATCAAAAGATTGCATACGCGGTATTCATGGCATCCCGGAAGCTACGACACTACTTTCAAGAGTGTTCCATAACAGTAGCCTCGGAAGTACCACTCAACGATATTATCAACAACCGCGACGCAACGGGCCGGATTGCAAAATGGGCCATCAAGCTTCTCCCGTTCGATATAACCTATAAGCCATGGCGAGCTATTAAATCGCAAGTTTTGGCCGACTTCGTCGCAGAATGGATGGAGGCCGAGCTCCCTAAAGAGTACGGCACATATTCAAACTGGATTATGCATTTCGACGGCTCCAAAATGTTGGCCGGACTGGGGGCTGGCGTCGTCCTGACGTCCCCCACAGGAGACACAGTCCAATATGTGCTCCAAATCATGTACATGGATTCCAACAATGCAGCCGAATATGAGGCCCTCCTACATGGTCTCCGGATAGCAGTATCCATGGGTATCCAGCGCCTAGAGGTACGCGGGGATTCAAACCTCACGATATCCCAAATAAATGGAGACTTCGACGCCAAGGACCCAAAAATGGTAGCTTACCGCAACGCCGTCCTAAAAATGTCAGCTCGGTTCGAAGGGCTGGAGTTTCACCATATAGCCCGAGAAAACAATCAAGCAGCGGACGTCCTGGCACGCATCGGAGCAAAACGCGATGCAGTCCCCCCTAACATCTTTTTGAAATGATTGTTCAAGACATCCATAGCATGGGAGGGGGAACCCGCAAATAATAGCCCGGACCCAGCCGCACCACTCGACGCCGAACAATCTAACACAATTGGAGGCTCTGCCAATGAAATTACACCTTCAGCCCACGTAATAATGGCGGTCATCGCCCCGTGGACAGAACCATTCCTAGCCTACCTTACTAGGCAGGAACTCCCGGAGGACCAAAATGAGGCCCGCTGCATAGTGCGGCGATCTAAAGCCTATAGAGTCCATGAGGGAGAGCTTTATAAGAAAAGCACTACTGGAGTCCTTCAAAGGTGCATCTCCGAAGAGGAAGGGTGGAACCTTCTGGCTGAAATTCATGCCGGACTCGGTGGTCACCACGTCGCTGCTCAGTCCCTTGTTAGCAAGGCTTTCCGTACAGGCTTTTATTGGCCGACGGCCCGGGCAGACGCTCAGGACCTAGTCCAACGATGCGCTGGTTGCCAACTTTTTGCCAACCAAAGCCATATGCCACCCACCGCACTCCAAACTATACCCATCACCTGGCCTTTTGCGGTCTGGGGGCTTGACATGGTCGGACCCCATAAAGGTGGGACCGATAGGAAAAAATACTTACTAGTCATGGTGGATAAATTCACCAAATGGATAGAAGCCAAGCCTATTAAAACGGCCGAATCCGGACCTATGATAAACTTCATATCCGGGGTTGTACACCGTTATGGCGTCCCCCACAACATCATAACCAATAATGGTACAAACTATACCGCCGACGAGGTAAAACTCTGGTGCAAAAACATGGGCATCAAGCTCGATTATGCTTCCGTCTATCACCCACAAAACAACGGCCAGGTCGAACGTGCAAATGGTCTTATCATGAGCGGCATTAAACCCAGACTGGTGCGGTCCCTCAAGGAATCTAACACGCACTGGGTAGAGGAGCTCGACTCCGTGCTACGGGGGCTGCGGACCACGCCAAATCGCACCACCGGATACACACCATTTTTTATGGTGTACGGCGCAGAGGCAGTTCTGCCCTGCGACATAATTCATGACTCACCTAGAGTGCGCATGTACGAAGAAAGAGAAGCCGAGCTCGATCGGCAGGACAACTTGGACGCCCTGGAGGAGGAGCGTGACGTGGCAAAAGCCCGTTCCGCATTTTATCAACAGCAGGCCCGAAGATATCAAAGCAGAGAAGTACGGGCCAAAAATTACAATGTTGGTGAACTAGTTCTACGCCTGCCGGATAAGAAAAAGGACAAACTCAAGCCCAAGTGGGAAGGTCCATTCATAATCGACCAAGTCCTGACTGGCGGGGCGTACCGCCTGCGAGATGCGTCGGATAACCGACTCGAGCTGAACCCGTGGAACGCCACCCATCTCCGAAGATTCTATGCCTAGCGCCGGACTCTGTGTTCATCTCCTTCCTCTGTCCATTTTTTTGCATTTTTTTGTCTTACATTTCTCTCCTTCCCCTCTTTTCTTTTATAGCCCTTAAAGGCTCATCTAGTGACGCGCCACTCACGCTCATTAAACCTGGGGACTTCTTTAACAGAAGCTTATTTATACGGGCTTCACGCCCAACACATGCGTCAAAGTTCCGCATGTACCTTTTTCTTCACCATTATATGCATCGATATGACTTAAGTTTTGGCCAAGCTGGGTTGCCTGGCTCCTGTGCTTACCCCTACGTTCCCGATTGTTCGGCTAGGCGGTAAAGGGAGCACCTCTACGATTGTTACTGCCGGGTCAGCCGGATGTGTACCTCAGACTGGGTGAAGCCGAAAGCTAGCGTTCTTAAGGGAATATTCGGTCGGTGAGATAAAAGATGATCTTTTTACTCATTTTATGTGCCCCCAAATGCTTTTTCTGCGTCTTTTTACGCAGTCCGGACATGCACTTTAGGGCATGCCTCCCAGCGAAAGGAACCCCTAACGGAACTATTCTCTCTGGAAGATGTTTCTTACTAACCATGTAATATAACATAACTAGTTGGGCACTTGTCTGATAAAGCACTAATGACCCCTACGCCTGGTCTCCACGCATACCACGGTTCTTATATAACCGCTATGGTATTCGGACACACTCCGGACCGTCAGGTCCCGAGGTTGAAGCGAAAAGGTCGGCAACGACAAACGATCTACAATCCGGCTAGAAGGCATTACACATGTCAATTCAAAATTACATAGTCATTCTGACTGATTGTATTCCTCTTCTATACCATCTAACAGGCTGTCTAATTTACAGTCCTGCTGGGAATAATTCGTGGCCAACTCTACTTGGTCGTATACTAAGCTCACAGGGATCTCCTTCCCGTCAGGCCCCACTGGTCTGACCTCGGCCATGTGGTTTGGGTCAGACTTCGTAAAACGGGTCTTCACCATGGCCCAGGCTTCCCTAGCGCCTTGTCGGCAGGCCGATACCTTCCACAACTGGAAGCGCCGCCGAGCTCCCTTCAGCTTCTCCGCAAGCTCTCCAAGGCCCTCGGGCATGGAGTGGGCAGGCCATAAGGCTTGGGCAACACCTCGCATCGCCTGCCGAATTCGCTCGTGTAGTTGCATGAGTTCGAGAAGAAGGTCACCCGTAGAACCGGGCATCTCCTCTGTAGGATGACCTGTGAGCCTACCTACAGACATTACTCTGTTAGTCGACTTCCTCGCCGAACTCTTTTTTTTCAAAGTTCGTTCAAGCACTTACTGAATATGCCGCGTCGAAGCCGCTGATTCTCCCTCGTGGAGTCCGACAGCTGGCCACGAACATCTTTAAGTTCGACGTCCAGCCTGGTGTTGGCATCCTGAAGATCATTCTTCTCTCGCCTCACCTTTGTCAACGTACTCTCACCGACCTCTAGCCGGCGTAAGAGTTGTTGCTTTTCCGGATCGAGTCCGGCGCCATCTGCAACATGATTTTTCAGATTTGCACCCACACCACACAATACTAATCTTTCGAAGCATATCTTACCTGAGGGGGTCTCTTTGGGCTCCCCTGCTGCGGCTAGTGCGGCCTCTAATTGGGCCTTGCACTTTTCCAGCTCCTGGGACAGTACGGTATTCTTCTCTGTAAGAACCTGCTTATTAAATGATCCTTAAATCAGTTGCTCTAACTGTTTCAAGTCTCAGGGGCTACTGGTATATCTATATTTGACCAAAATTTCCTTACTCGTATGTCTTTTACATACTGCTCCGTGGCTCTGGCTAAACCATTTTGAGTGGCACGGAGGTACGCATCTCCCGAATTAAAGGCATCTAAAGCCTCTTGGGAGAAACAAGCGTCGCGTAGAACTATCCGGCGACGCCTGTGGTTCATGGTACTCTCCACTTCAGAATTTGTGGCAGACAGCCTGTCCGCATCCTTTGTCGGAGGAGCGTCCGGTGCGCGCCTTGTGCTCGCCTCCGCTTCCTGGTCAGACGTTGGAGCCTGGCTGGTGGGGGCGCGATTGGCAACCTCTCCAGATGTAGTCCGGCAAGGTCTCTTCATTCTGAAGATAGTACGAACGTTAATATGCCCTGATAGAATAACACCAGGGAAACAGAGGGTGCACTATACCTTTGCGCCGGCATCTTAGTCCGGACTGCATTCCTTTTTGCCCCATGGGGTCCTGCGGCCCCTCGTTGGCTAGCCACCGCAGGTTCGGCCTCCTGCCTCGGAAATCTCCCCTGCAAAACACGGTTGTCGTCAGAAACACCGGAATACGTGAGAGTGGAATCTCTTTCAAGGGAACAAGACCCCGGTTTCTGTCACCTGGGAGGCCGGGATTAACCCTGGGTAATCCGCCATAATGGCTACCAAGGTATTGTCCTTGCTTAGCTGATGGAACACCCCATCGATAAGCTCCACCTATATGTCCGGATCCTCTTCGGAGTCCGGATTGAGGAACCGTTCTGGGTCCTCGGGCTGTGGAATGCGGCTGCTTATATCCTTTACCTCCTGTCGCAGTTCCTGCATTGAAGTCGTTAGACTACCTATCTAACCATGGGAGTATAAAACAAACGGGCAAGCGCAATTGTTCACTTACCCAACTTGGAGGATCGTACATACTGAATCCGGCCCGCGGGTTGACGCGGAGGAATTCCTCCTTTTCTCCCTTGTACAAAGAGGATAAGATCTTTACTAAGGCGGTGGCTGAGGCCGGCCCCTTACGACCGTAACGTGTGGCGTCATCCTCCCCATTGAAATCCCACATGGGGTGGCCTCTATATTGAAGTGGCTGCACCCCCCGCATAATGCATGCGGCCATGACTCCAATCATGGTTAGTCCGGAATGAGCCAACAGTCTTATCCGGCCCATCAGGTAAAGGACGTCTCTGTCGCTTTCTCTCTGAGAGCTCCGCGGACGCCAGCTCAAGTGTTTCTTCAATGGAGCACTGTTGAACTCAGGGAGACCGACCCGGATAGGGTCCGGTAGCGGGACGTCATCTATATAAAACCATTCCGAAGGCCAGTCCCCGGACGCCTTCTTTGGGGTTCTGGATAGGTATCCGGTCCCGGCGATGCGCCATACTTCGGCTCCGCCCACTTGGTATATAGACCCCTTTTGAGAACGGGGCACCAGGCAGAATAAGCTCTTCCACAGCGCGAAATGAGCCTCAACGCCTAAAAATAGCTCGCAAAGGGCGACGAAACCCGCAATATGCAATACGGAGGCGGGCGTGAGATTGTGCAGCTGGAGGCCGTAGAACTCCAGAAGCCCGCGGAGAAATGGATGAATTGGAAATCTCAGTCCCCTTATTAGATAGGGGACGAGGCACACCCGCTCTCCTTTAGAAGGATTGGGGGTGCTCTCCGCTCGTTTTCCGCCATTGTAGGTGGCGAGACCGGCTCGGACCGGGACCATGTATGCCTGAGGGAGAAATCCCTTGGCCTGAAGCGACACTAACTCGCTATGCGGGATGGTGCAACTCCCAGTCCCCGGGCTTGGGACCGGAGGGGCGAGGGGAGGAGCTGCGACGGCTGGTCATGTTGGAATGGACCTTTGCTGGAAGCGCTCTGATGATAACTCATGGAAAGGAGAAGATGTGGTTTGGACCTAAATCCCCATCCCGTTAAATAGGCGGCTCGTTTATACGGCTAGGGGTGCGGATGTAAAAACGCCCCGGCTTTTCGCATTCGTTTGACACGTGGAAGACGACCATTATTGGGCGTGGAAGCCGAGGAACACTACATTACAAAAACCGGACATTATTCCTACAGGTACACAAGATTTGGAGAAGAACCCGCCTTGCAATGCCGAACAATCTGCGCGCCGGACTCGTCGTCATTGAAGCCTGGTTCGGGGGCTACTGAGGGAGTCCTGGATTAGGGGGTGTTCGGGTAGCCGGACTATACCTTCAGTCGGACTCTAGGACTATGAAGATACAAGATTGAAGACTTCGTCCCGTGTCCGGATGGGACTTTCCTTGGCGCGGAAGGCAAGTTTGGCGATGCGGATATTCAAGATCTCCTACCATTGTAACCGACTCTATGTAACCCTAACCCTATCTGGTGTCTATATAAACCGGAGGGTTGTAGTCCGTAGGCAATCAACTCCATATACAACAATCATACCATAGGCTAGCTTCTAGGGTTTAGCCTCCTTGATCTCGTGGTAGATCTACTCTTGTACTACCCATATCATCAATATTAATCAAGCAGGACGTAGGGTTTTACCTCCATCAAGAGGGCCCGAACCTGGGTAAAACATCGTGTTCCCTGCCTCCTGTACCATCTGTCCTAGACGCACAGTTCGGGACCCCCTACCCGAGATCCGCTGGTTTTGACACCGACAGCGATCATATCGTAGAAACTTTTATTTTCTTGTTACGATGATTCTCCACTTCACTCTGATATTCTTTGAACTTTTCAAATGTTTCAGACTTGTGTTTCATTAAGTAGATATACCCATATCTGCTCAAATCATCTATGAAGGTCAGAAAATAACGATACTTGCCGTGAGCCTTAACACTCATCGGACCGCATACATCAGTATGTATTATTTCCAATAAGTCAGTTGCTCTCTCCATTGTTCCGGAGAACGGAGTCTTAGTCATCTTGCCCATGAGGCTTGGTTCGCAAGCATCAAGTGATTCATAATCAAGTGATTCCAAAAGTCCATCAGCATGGAGTTTCTTCATGCACTTTACACCAATATGACCTAAACGACAGTGCCACAAATAAGTTGCACTATCATTATTAACTTTGCATCTTTTGGTTTC
The DNA here is from genome assembly GCF_003073215.2 of Triticum urartu. Classification (NCBI taxonomy): domain Eukaryota; kingdom Viridiplantae; phylum Streptophyta; class Magnoliopsida; order Poales; family Poaceae; genus Triticum; species Triticum urartu. The sequence continues at coordinate 651,178,399 of NC_053028.1, read as the reverse complement.
AATATTATGAATATTTGTATCACTAAGATCGAGATCCAATGAACCATTTTCATTGGGTGTGTAACCATATAAGGTTTTATTCATGTAAATAGAACAACAATTTATTCTCTTACTTAAATGAATAACCGTATTGCAATAAACATGATCAAATCATATTCATGCTCAACGCAAACACCAAATAACACTTATTTAGGTTCAACACTAATCCCGAAAGTATAGGGAGTGTGCGATGATGATCATATCAATCTTGGAACCACTTCCAACACACATCGTCACTTCACCCTTAACTAGTCTCTGTTCATTCTGCAACTCCCGTTTCGAGTTACTACTCTTAGCAACTGAACCAGTATCAAATACCGAGGGGTTGCTATGAACACTAGTAAATACACATCAATAATCTGTATATCAAATATACCTTTGTTCACTTTGCCATCCTTCTTATCCGCCAAATACTTGGGGCAGTTCCGCTTCCAGTGACCAGTCCCTTTGCAGTAGAAGCACTTAGTTTCAGGCTTAGGACCAGACTTGGGCTTCTTCACTTGAGCAGCAATTTGCTTGCCGTTCTTCTTGAAGTTCCTCTTCTTCCCTTTGCCCTTTTCTTGAAACTAGTGGTCTTGTCTACCATCAACACTTGATATTTTTCTTGATTTCTACCTTCGTTGATTTCAGCATTACGAAGAGCTTGGGAATCTTTTCCGTTATCCCTTGCATATCATAGTTCATCATGAAGTTCTACTAACTTGGTGATGGTGAGTAGAGAATTCTGTCAATCACTATCTTATCTGGAAGATTAACTCCCACTTGATTCAAGCGATTGTAATATCCAGACAATTTGAGCACATGCTCACTACTTGAGCTATTCTCCTCCATCTTTTTAGCTATAGAACTTGTTGGAGACTTCATATCTCTCAACTCGGGTATTTTCTTGAAATATTAACTTCAACTCCTGGAACATCTCATATGGTCCATGACATTCAAAACATCTTTGAAGTCCCGATTCTAAGCCATTAAGCATGGTGCACTAAACTATCAAGTAGTCATCATATTGAGCTAGCCAAACGTTCATAACGTCTGCCTCTACTCCTGCAATAGGTCTGTCACATAGCGGTGCATCAAAGACATAATTCTTCTGTGCAGCAATGAGGATAATCCTCAACTCACGGATCCAATCCGCATCATTGCTACTAACATTTTTCAACATAATTTTTCTCTAGGAACACAATAAACTGGGAGCAACATCGCGAGCTATTGATCTACAACATAGATATGCTAATACTACCAGGACTAAGTTCATGATAAATTAAAGTTCAATTAATCATATTACTTAAGAACTCCCACTTAGATAGACATCCCTCTAATCTTCTAAGTGATCACGTGATCCATATCAACTAAACCATGTTCGATCATCACGTGAGATGGAGTAGTTTCAATGGTGAACATCACTATGTTGATCATATCTACTATATGATTCACGCTCGACCTTTCGGTCTCCGTGTTCCGAGGCCATATCTGTTATATGCTAGGCTCGTCAAGTTTAACCTGAGTATTCCGTGTGTGCAACTGTTTTGCACCCGTTGTATTTGAACGTAGAGCCTATCACACCCGATCATCACGTGGTGTCTCAGCACGAAGAACTTTCGCAACGGTGCATACTCAGGGAGAACACTTATACCTTGATAATTTAGTGAGAGATTATCTTATAAAGCTACTGCCGAACTAAGCAAAATAAGATATATAAAAGATAAACATCACATGCAATCATAATATGTGACATGATATGGCCATCATCATCTTGTGCCTTTGATCTCCGTCTCCAAAGCATCGTCATGATCTCCATCGTCACCGGCATGACACCATGATCTCCATCATCTTGATCTATATCAATGTGTCGTCACATGGTTGTCTCGCCAACAATTGCTCTTGCAACTATTGCTATGGCATAGCGATAAATAAAGCAATTATTTGGCGCTTGCATCTTATGCAATAGAGAGATAACCATAAGGCTTTTGCCAGTTGCCGATAACTTCAACAAAACATGATCATCTCATACAACAACTTATATCTCATCACGTCTTGACCATATCACATCACAACATGCCCTGCAAAAACAAGTTAGACGTCCTCTACTTTGTTGTTGCAAGTTTTACGTGGCTGCTACGGGTTGAGCAAGAACCGTTCTTACCTACGCATCAAAACCACAACGATAGTTTGTCAAGTTGGTGCTGTTTTAACCTTCGCAAGGACCGGGAGTAGCCACACTCGGTTCAACTAATGTTGGAGAAACTGACATCCGCCAGCCACCTGTGTGCAAAGCACGTCGGTAGAACCAGTCTCGCATAAGCGTACGCGTAATGTCGGTCCGGGCCGCTTCATCCAACAATACCGCCGAACCAAAGTATGACATGCTGGTAAGCAGTATGGCTTATATCTCCCACAACGCACTTGTGTTCTACTCGTACATATTACATCAACACATAAAACCTGGCTCGGATGCCACTGTTTGGTAACGTAGTAATTTCAAAAAAATTCCTACGCACACACAAGATCATGGTGATGCATAGCAACGAGAGGGGAGAATGTTGTCTACGTACCCTTGTAGACGGGCAATGGAAGCGTTGACACAACGTAGAGGAAGTAGTCGTACATCTTCCCGATCCGACCGATCCAAGTACCGAACGTACGGCACCTCCGAGTTCTGCACACGTTCAACTCGGTGACGTCCCTCGAGCTCCGATCCAGCCAAGTGTTGAGGGAGAGTTTCTTCAGCACGACAGCGTGATGACGGTGATGATGTTCTACCAACGCAGGGCTTCGCCTAAGCACCGCTACGATATGACCGAGGTGGAATATGGTGGAAGGGGGCACCGCACACGGCTAGGGAACGATCACGAAGATCAACTTTTGTGTCTATGGGGTGCCCCCCACCCCCGTATATAAAGGAGTGGAGGAGGGGAAGAGGACCGGCCCCTATGGCGCGCCCTGGAGGAGTCCTACTCCCACCGGGAGTAGGATTCCCCCCTTCCCTAGTTGGAGTAGGAGAGGAAGGGAAGGAGGAGTAGGAGAGAAGGAAAGGGGGGCCGCACCCCCCAAACCTTCTCCAATTCGGCATCCTGCCCAAAGGGGGCGCACCAGCCCCTTGTGGGCTGGTGTGCTTCCTTCTTATGGCCCATAAGGCCCATAACTTCTCCCGGGGGGTTCCTGTAACCTCCCGGTACTCCGGAAAAAATGCCTGAACCACTCGGAACCCTTCCGATGTCCAAACATAGTCATCCAATATATCAATCTTTACGTCTCGACCATTTCGAGACTCCTCTTCATGTCCCCGATCTCATCTGGGACTCCGAACAACCTTCGGTACATCAAAACACAAAAACTCTTATTACGATCGTCACCGAACTTTAAGCGTGCGGACCCTACGGGTTTGAGAACTATGTAGACATGACCGAGACACGTATCCGGTCAATAACCAATAGCGGAACCTGGATGCTCATATTGGCTCCCACATATTCTACGAAGATCTTTATCGGTCAGACCGCATAACAACATACGTTGTTCCCTTTGTCATCGGTATGTTACTTGCCCGAGATTCGATCGTCGGTATCTCAATACCTAGTTCAATCTCGTTACCGGCAAGTCTCTTTACTCGTTCCGTAATACATCATCCCGCAACTAACTTATTAGTTGCAATGCTTGCAAGGCTTGAGTGATGTGCATTACCGAGAGGGCCCAGAGATACCTCTCCGACAATCGGAGTGACAAATCCTAATCTCGAAATACGCCCACCCAACAAGTACCTTCGGAGACACCTGTAGAGCACCTTTATAATCACCCAGTTACGTTGTGACGTTTGGTAGCACACAAAGTGTTCCTCCGGTAAACGGGAGTTGCATAATCTCATAGTCATAGGAACATGTATAAGTCATGAAGAAAGCAATAGCAACAAACTAAACGATCAAGTGATATGCTAACGGAATGGGTCAAGTCAATCACATCATTCTCCTAATGATGTGATCCCGTTTAATCAAATGACAACTCATGTCTATGGTTAGGAAACATAACCATCTTTGATCAACGAGCTAGTCAGGTAGAGGCATACTAGTGACACTCTGTTTGTCTATGTATTCACACATGTATTATGTTTCCGGTTAATACAATTCTAGCATGAATAATAAACATTTATCATGAGATAAGGAAATAAATAATAACTTTATTATTGCCTCTAGGGCATTTTCGTTCAGGAACTCACCGAGCAGTTAGATCCAATGGAGCTCTCTTCCCTGAACGACCTCTTAGAATTGACGAACCCAAATTGGGCCTAAACCCAATCAGCCCGAGCACCAGCCGCACTGGTATTCACACATGTAGATCGCATCGCCGCCAGACTACGATCAGATTGGGCCTAAACCCGATCTGAGAGAGATCAACTCTCCCCAGGTCACCCATCACGTTGCTATGGTGGATTAACAATGCGGCAACCCTTCGTCTATCTTAAGGACTAGCTATGTCCGGATTCCCGATCCCTCCAAGCCAGATACCCGCGGAAGGGAGGACGTCACTCAAGACCTGAACCTAGAGTCAGGCAGCGGCTAGATTTATTGGAAAACATCCAAGAATCCAAACTTCCGAGTTCGGAAACTCCTTGGCCCCTGAGTCTCAGATTGGGTGAGGATTCGGGTTCAATTCCACCCACCCACCCAAACAGAAGCGATCTATCCCAAATTAGGCAAGAGCCCGAAGAAACAGTACACCATTACTGGGCCAGATTCCTCCTGGTCATGAACAGGATAAAGGACTGCCGCGAGGAAGACGCAATTTCATTCTTCTACAATAATTGCACGGACAAGGGAATCCTCAACGCCATAAGTCGCCGCGAAATTACACGCTTTGCCGACTTGGTGTCCATAGTACGAAAGTACTGTGCGATGGAAAGCGCCTGGAAAACCGAAATAAAATTTTGGGATAATCTGGCCCTGAATACAAACCCAGTCCGAAATAAAAGGGTACATTATCACAATACACCTGGGTTAACTACCAAAAAGCAAAAGCCCTCTACGGTGCAAGGAACCGTACTGGAGGGATGGCTCAACGGACCCTGCAAAATTCTTAGGACAGCGGATGCAATATCAACACACAGCCTTAGAGCATGTTGGATACTCCGGCAGGTGGCCAAAAGTGGTGAGGATCTACTCCTCCCAAATACCACAGAGCACCATCCCATGGACAACAATACGGTGTTAACAGTCTTTGAGACCTTCGCGTCAAATAATAGACGCAAGAGAACACTCCGTAGCATGGCCTAAATCTGCCACATAGCAGAAATAAATCCTTGGATTGACGAACCCAAATTCCGAACAGCCCGAGCACCAGCCGCACTGGTCCTCAGTCCAATCGTGGACGGCTTTTGACTCACCAAGGTACTCATGGACGGCGGCAGCGGATTAAACCTCATCTATGAGGAAACTCTTCAAAAGATGGAAATAGACTGGAGCCGCATTGAGCAAAGTAGCACAACCTTTAGAGGAATCATCCCCAGTCGGGAAGCACGCTGTGCTGGGAAAATCACACTATATGTGGTATTCGGCACGCCGGATAATTACATGTCCGAAGAAATTACATTCCAAGTGGCCCCGTTCAGCAGTGGACACCACGCTCTATTAGGGCGGGAGGCGTTTACAATCTTCCAAGCCATACCCCATTACGGGTACATGAAGCTCAAAATGCCCGAGCCCAACAGAATCATCACTCTGGCTAGTGATCCGGACATAGCACTCCGCGCCGAAAACAAGACAGTCGCACTGGCCCTCGAGGCACTATCAGAAGCCCTAGTAGCCGAGGAACTAACTGCACTGCGCTCCACGGTGAACAGGGACGACGCGATACTCGATAAAAGATCCAAGTCCACCTCCTTTAAACCGGCGGATGAAATAGTCAAATTACAAGTCCATCCAACGGACCCTACAAAAACAGCTTCCATCGGGGCACATTTAAACCCTGATGTCGACGCCGCACTGCGAGAGTTCCTACGCGAGAACTGGGACATTTTTGCCTGGCACACTTCAGACATGCCAGGAATCCCACACAGGCTGGCTGAGCACAGCCTAAATATCCTAAAAGGATTCAAGCCAGTCAAGCAGGCTCTTCGGCGTTTCTCCGAACCTAATAGACAAGCCATGGGAGAGGAACAAGCCAAGCTATTGGAGGCCAGATTCATCAGAGACATAAAACATCCGGACTGGCTAGCAAACCTGGTGATGGTACAAAAGAAGGACAAATCCTGGCGCTTGTGCGTCGATTTTAAGGACCTTAACAAGGCCTGCCCAAAGGATCCCTTCCCCCTCCCCTGCATCGATCAAATCATCGACGCTACCGCAGGACACGATTCATTGTGTTTCCTCGACGCATACTCCGACTACCATCAAATTAAAATGGCAGAGCCAGACCAAGCCACAACGGCATTCATCATACCATACGGCCCATTCTGCTTCAACACAATGCCCTTCGGGCTCAAAAACGCCGGTGCAACATATCAGCGCATGATTCAGACATGTCTGGCAAACCAGATCGGCAAAACAGTGGAGGCATACGTAGATGATGTGGTCGTAAAAACCAAGCATGTCGAATCTCTAGTAGACGACTTGAGGCTCACATTCGATAACCTCCGAACATATGACATCAAGCTCAATCCGGAAAAAATGCGTTTTCGGCGTACCAGCCGGAAAGGTCCTGGGATTCATTGTCTCCAGTAGAGGTATTGAAGCTAATCCGTCCAAAACCCGAGCGTTGTCACAGTTGGCTCCCCCAACAGACCTCAAACAAATACAAAAATTGACCGGATGTGTGGCGGCTCTAAGCCGTTTTATCTCCCGCTTGGGAGAAAAGGCATTACCCCTTTATCGCCTCCTCCGGCGCACCGAATACTTCGAGTGGACGGATGCCGCCACGGCCGGACTCAACGAAATAAAAGCCATATTGGCAAAAAACCCAGTCCTGGCCGCGCTAAACATTGGCGAACCAATGCTATTATACATTGCAGCAACTCATCAAGTAGTAAGCGTAGTGCTCGTCGTCGAGCGAGAAGTGGACGGACACAAATTCCCCCTTCAAAAGCCAGTTTACTATGTGTCCACTGTCCTTACTCCATGCAAATCACGGTACCCGCAATATCAAAAGATAGCGTACGCGGTATTTATGGCATCCCGGAAGCTGCGACACTACTTCAAGAGTGTTCGATAACGGTAGCCTCTGAAGTACCACTTAACGATATTATAAACAACCGCGACGCGATGGGTCGGATTGCCAAATGGGCCATTGAGCTCCTCCCGTTCGACATAACTTACAAGCCACAGCGAGCTATTAAGTCGCAAGTTTTGGCTGACTTCGTCGCCGAGTGGACGGAAGCCGAACTCCCTAAGGAGTACGGCACATATTCAAACTGGATCATGCACTTCGACAGCTCCAAAATGTTGGCTGTTCTGGGGGCTGGCGTCGTTTTAACGTCCCCAATAGGATATACAGTTCAATACGTACTACAGATAATGTATACGGACTCCAGCAACGTAGCCAAATATATGAGGCCCTTCTACATGTCTCCGGATGGCAGTATCCATGGGCATTCAACGCCTAGAGGTGCGCGGGGATTCGAACCTTGAGATATCCCAAATAAATGGAGACTTTGATGCCAAGGATCCGAAAATGGCAGCTTATCGCAATGCCATCCTAAAAATGTCAGCTCGGTTCGAGGGGCTCGAATTTCGCCATGTGTCTCGGGAAAACAATCAGGCGGCGGATATCCTCGCCCGCATCGGCACAAAACGCGACGCGGTCCCTCCCAACATATTTCTGGAAACGCTCTTCAAGCCATCCGTAGCATGGGAAGGGGACACAAGTAACAACAGTCTGGACCCGGCCAAAATACCCGATACCGAACTCTCTGGCACAATCGGAGGCTCCGCCACCGAAATAACACATTCAGCCCTCGAAATAATGGCCATTATTGCCCCGTGGATAGAACCATTCCTGGCCTACCTAACTAGACAGGAACTTTCGGAAGACCAAAATGAGGCACGCTACATAGTGCGGCGATCCAAGGCCTACAGGGTCCATGAGGGAGAATTGTACAAGAAAAGCACTACCGGAGTCCTTCAAAGGTGCATCTCCGAAGAGGAAGGGCGGAACCTTTTGGCAGAAATTCACGCCGGACTCGGCGGTCATCACGCTGCAGCCCGGGCTCTTGTAAGCAAGGCCTTCCGTACAGGATTCAATTGGCCAGCGGCCCGGGCAGATGCACAGGACTTGGTCCAACGTTGCGCCGGTTGCCAGCTGTTTGCAAATCAAAGCCACATGCCACCCACCGCCCTCCAAACAATCCCCATTACATGGCCCTTCGCGGTCTGGGGGCTTGACATGGTGGGACCCCTTAAAGGGGGAACCCACAAGAAAAAATACTTATTGGTCATGGTGGATAAATTCACCAAATGGATAGAGGCTAAACCGGTTAAAACAGCCGAATCCGGACCGGTGATAGATTTCATATCCAGGGTTGTACACCGTTACGGCATCCCCCATAGCATCATCACTGATAATGGCATGAACTTCACGGCCAACGAGGTAAAACTCTGGTGCAGCAAAATGGGCATCAAGCTCGATTATGCTTCAGTCTATCACCCACAAACCAACGGTCAAATCGAACGAGCAAACGGTCTTATAATGAGCGGCATTAAACCCACATTAGTGCGTTACTTAATGGAGTCTGACACGCACTGGGTAGAGGAGCTGGACTCCGTACTCTGGGGGCTGCGGACCACGCCGAATCGTAGTACCGGATATACACCGTTTTTTATGGTGTACGGCGCAGAGGCAGTCTTGCCCTGTGACATAATTCATCACTCACCTCGAGTGCGCATGTACGAAGAAAGAGAAGCCGAGCTCGATCGGCAGGACAGTCTGGACACCTTGGAGGAAGAGGGCGACGTAGCCAAAGCCCGTTCCGCATTTTACCAGCAACAGGCTCGCAGATACCAAAGCAGAGAAGTACGGGCCAAAACTTATAACGTTGGCGAACTAGTTCTACGACTGCCGGATAAGAAAAAGAACAAGCTCGAGCCCAAATGGGAAGGTCCCTTCATTATCTACCAAGTTCTGACCGGTGGAGCGTACCGACTGCGGGATGCATCGACTAGTCGACTCGAGCCGAACCCATGGAACGCAGCCAGGCTTCGAAGATTCTATGCCTAGCACCGGACTCTATGTTAGTCCCCTCCCTTTGTCCATTTTCTGCATATGCATCATCTGTCTTGTTTCCCTTTCTTTCTTTTTCTTATTATTTCTCTAGGCCTTCAAGGGTCACCTTGTGCCTCACCTGTACATTACAGATGCGCTAGCCGCACTCTCCATACCTGGGGGCTTCTTTCACAGAAGCTTAAATTATTTACCTGGGCCTCACGCCCAACAAATGTGTTATACTTCCACATGTACCTTTTTTCACCATTATATGCATCAATATGACTTAAGTTTTGGCCAAGCTAGGTTGCCTGGCTCTTGTATTTATGCCTTACGTTCCCGTTAATTCGGCTAGGGCATAAGGCGAGCACCTCTGTGATTGTTACCACCGGGTCAGCCGGATGTGTACCTCAGACTGGGTGAAGCCGAAAGCTAGCGTTTGTTAAGGGAATACTCGGTCGGTGAACAAAAGATGACTTTTATTTATTATCCATATCTGCCCCCAGATACTTTTTCTGTACTTCTTATCGCAGTCCGGACATGCACTTTAGGGCATGCTTACCCAGGGAAAGGAACCCTTAACGGAACTATTCTCCCTGGAAGATGTTTCTTACTACCCATGTAATATATCATAACTAGTTGGAAACTTGTCTGATAAAGCACTAATGACCCCTATGCCTGGTCTCCACGCATGCCCCGGTTCTTACATAACCGAGAGGGTATTCGGATACACTCCGGACCATCGGGTCCCGAGGTTGAAGCGAAAAGGTCCGCCACGACAAACGATCTACAATCCGACTAGAAGGCATTATACATGTCACTTTAAATTACATAGTCAATTTGACTGGTTGAATTCCTCTTCAATACCATCCAATAGGCTGTCTAGTCTACAGTCCTGTTGGGAATACTTTGCGGCCAATTCTACTTGGCCGTACACTAAGCTCACAGGGATCTCCTTCCCATCGGGCCCCATCGGTCCGACTTTGGCCATGTGGTTCGGGTCAGCTTTCGTGTACCGTGTCTTCACCATTGCCCAGGCTTCCCTGGCGCCCTGATGGCAAGGCGATATCTTCCATAATTGGAAGCGCCGCCGCGCTCCCTTTAGCTTTTCTGCAAGCTCTCCAAGGCCTTCGGGTATGGAGACGGATGGCCACAAGGCATGGTGAAAATGCAACTATCCCTAGGTGGTTTTGGTAATTCATAACAACATATAGCTCATTGAGCTAATGCTATTCCAAGATGACTATTTCAGGAAAGCTCAATGATTGGCATGGCATGGATGTGAAAGTGGAACCCTCAAAATGCTAAGGACAAAGGATTGGCTCAAGCTCAAAAGCTCAAGACTCTTCATTTTATATTTTAGTGATCCAAGATCACATTGAGTCTTTAGGAAAAGCCAATACTATCAAGGAGGGATGAGGTGTTGCTTAATGAGCCTCTTGCTTCATGTGCTTAGTGATATGCTCCAAAACCCTCAACTACTTTCCCATATCCACATATGACCTAAACCCTAAGCCAAACTCGGTCCTACCGATTCTTTCTATCCGGCGCCACCGAGTTTCACTTGTCATAAGCCACTGCCAAACCCTAGCAATTCGGTTCTACCGATAGGGATCTCGGTCTCACCGAGATGGGATTGCAAACTCTCTGTTTCCCTTTCGTAACTTTTCGGTCTCACCGAAAGAGCGAATCGGTCCCACTGAGATTGCAATGTAAACTCTGTGTTTCCCTTTTGTAACTTTTCGGTCTCACCGAAAGAGCAAATCGGTCCCACCGAGTTTGCCTGACCAACTCTCTGGTTAGCTAATTACCAAAATCGGTCTCACCGAGTTTGTGTAATCGGTCTCACCGAGATTACGTTATGCCCAAACCCTAACCATATCGGTCCTACCGAGTTGCATGTCAGTCCCACCGAAAATCTCTAGCGGTCACTAGGTTTACCTGTTCGGTCCGACCGAGTTTGTTGATTCGGTCCCACCGAGATTGGAAAACTGTGTGTAACAGTTGGATTTTGTGTGGAGGCTATATATACCCCTCCACCTCCTCTTCATTCGTGGAGAGAGCCATCAGAACACATACACAATTCCAACTCATATGTTCTGAGAGAGAACCACCTACTCATGTGTTGAGACCAAGATATTCCATTCCTACCATATGAATCTTGATCTCTAGCTTTCCCCAAGTTGCTTTCCACTCAAACCTTCTTTCCACCAGATCCAAATCCTATGAGAGAGAGTTGAGTGTTGGGGAGACTATCATTTGAAGCACAAGAGCAAGGAGTTCATTACCTACACACCATTTGTTACTTCTTGGAGAGTGGTGTCTCCTAGATTGGCTAGGTGTCACTTGGGAGCCTCCGACAAGATTGTGGAGTTGAACCAAGGAGTTTGTAAGGGCAAGGAGATAGCCTACTTCGTGAAGATCTACCGCTAGTGAGGCAAGTCCTTCGTGGGCGATGGCCATGGTGGGATAGATAAGGTTGCTTCTTCATGGACCCTTCGTGGGTGGTTGCTTCTTTGTTACCCTTCGTGGGTGGAGCCCTCCGTGGACTCGCGCAACCGTTACCCTTCGTGGGTTGAAGTCTCCATCAACGTGGATGTAGGATAGCACCACCTATCCGAACCACGGGAAAAACATCCGTGTCTCCAATTGCGTTTGAATTTTCCAAACCCTTCCCTTTACATTCTTGCAAGTTGCATGCTTTACTTTCCGCTGCCAATATACTCTTTGCATGCTTGCTTGAATTGTGTGATGATTGCTTGACTTGTCCTACAATAGCTAAAATCTGCCAAGAACTAAAATTGGGAAAAGGTTAAGTTTTTATTTGGTCAAGTAGTCTAATCACCCCCCTCTAGACATACTTTCGATCCTACAAGTGGTATCAGAGCTTTGGTCTCCATTTGCTTTGATCTCCATAGCTTTTGGTGGTCATAGCCTTGGTTTCACAACCTAGGAGAGTATGGCGTCTAGCGAGGGAAATTATCACCATAGAGGTACTTAATTTGATGGTACTAATTTTGCTAGTTGGAAGCATAAAATGAAAATGCATATTCTTGGACATAACCCCGCCGTTTGGGCTATTATGTGTGTTGGTTTGCAAGGTGACTTCTTTGATGGGAAAGAACCAAACCGTGAAGCTACCGCGGATGAGTTGAAGATGTTGCAATACAATGCTCAAGCTTGTGATATTCTCTTCAACGGATTGTACCCCGAAGAATTCAACAAAATCAGCCGTCTTGAGAATGCAAAGGAAATTTGGGACACTTTGATTGATATGCACGAAGGTACCGACTCCGTCAAGGAATCCAAGTTGGATGTGCTTCAAAGTCAACTTGACAAGTTCAAAATGAAGGATGGTGAAGGTGTCGCTGAAATGTACTCTAGGCTTGCTCTCATCACAAATGAGATTGCCGGCTTAGGAAGTGAAGAGATGACCGATAGATTCATCATCAAGAAGATTCTAAGAGCCTTGGATGGAAAATATGATACCGTGTGCACATTGATCCAAATGATGCCCAATTACAAAGATCTCAAGCCAACGGAGGTGATTGGAAGAATTGTTGCTCATGAGATGTCACTTAAGGATAAAGAGGAACTTCACAACAAATCAAGTGGTGCCTACAAAGCCTCATGTGAAGCCCCTACATCATCAAGTGAGAAACAAGACTTCAATGAAGAATTGAGCTTAATGGTGAAGAACTTTAACAAGTTCTACAAGAGTAGAAGCAAAGATAGAAGCTTCAAGTCAAGGTCCTACAATGACAAAAGATCTTCTAGTCGAGAGCGAAACTGCTACAGTTGTGGAAGACCCGGACACTATTCCAATGAGTGTACGGCTCCCTACAAGAGAAGAGAAGATTCTCCAAAAAGAAGAAGCAAAGAATCACCACCAAGAGAGAGAAGGAGTAGAGATGATCGTTATGAATGAAGATACTCATGGAGAAGCAAGGATTCAGAAAGGAAGGAAAAATCATCAAGGAGCTACACAAAACGAAGACATCAAGCTCATGTTGGTGAATGGGTATCCGGCTCCGACTCCGACAGCCACTCCGAGAGAAGTTATCACTCCGACTCCGAAGATACTCAAGATGAAGGTGTTGCCGGTCTAGCACTTGTGTCAACCAACTCCTACGACATATTTGACTCACCAAATGAAGGAATTAGAAGATGCTTCATGGCCAAAGGTCCTAAGGTAACACACCCCGAGTATGTTGATTTCAGTAGTGATGAAGATGACTTGTTAGGTGATGATTTGCTTGTTGACAACTCTAGTGATGAATACTATGATGAAACGTCAATTAATCATGCTAATCAAGATAAAACGAATGACAATGATAAGGAGAAGATTGAGGCTCTAACTAAAGAACTAAACACTCTTAAGTTAGCTCATGAAACTATCTTCGAAGATCATCGAGAACTTTTAAGAGCTTATGAGAAATTACGCCTTGAAAAGCTCAATCTTGAGCAAGAGCATGAGTTCTTAAAAGCAATCAATGATGATCTCCGCAAGAAAAGTTCTTCTTACATTGCCAAGCGTTTACTCTTATCCACTTACATGCCTCAAGTCAAGTCTAGTAACAAGAACAAGAAAGATTCTTCCTCTAGCAGTAACAATGATCATGCTAAATCCAATATTGTTGCTTCTAGTAATTATCTTGATTCCACTAATGATTCTATTAGCCAAGTTACACTTGAGCAAGAAAATAGCTTATTGAAGGGAATTATAGAGAAAGGAGTGTACAAAAGCCTTGCCGGGAGTAAGAAATTCGAGGAAATTGTGCGCAAGCAAGGAATGCACCGGAAGAATCAAGGTGTTGGTTTTGAACGAAAGTTCAATGCCAATGGAGTTGAGTGGGAAGAAGATCAATACCCCAAGACAAAGTTTGTTCCTCAACAAGAGAAGTATGATACTTCTTTCAAAGGGACACAAGCTCAAGATGATCTTCCACCACAAGACTACAAGCAAAAAGGCAAGGACAAGCTTCAAGAGGAAATTGATGCATTTGAAGAAGCTCCTAAGACCTTAGTCAAGTGGATTCCCAAGACTACTTCAAGTTCCACTTCATCAAGTATGACTACAACTCCAAGGATTCCCATCAAGATGGTGTGGATCCAAAAGAAGAAGAACTAGAGAGTTCTTGAGGGTGACTCCGCCAACATACTTCACTCTTATCATTTTGGCAAGAACAAGTGCAATCAACTTCCACATCTTGCACTAGTTCAAGGAGTCACAAACCCTCTTGTTGGTAAGACAAGGGACAAGGTAACCTAAAAGTTTTCATGGACATCATCTTGTGTGTGCATCACTCTATGTCTATGGATATCCTTGTTTGTTCCTTGTGGGACTAACCCATGTAGGTATTGAAAGTGCAATTCACTCAAATGGATAGCTCCAAGTGATCTACATCAACATTGAGCATCCACATCTTCAACATCTACATGAAGTCATCATCGACAAAACCCGAGGTTAGTTCATCCCTCTAAGGGGGGATATCACATCTAGGGGGAGCTTTACTCTAAGACTTGAGCTAAAGCAACTCTAAAGATGTGAACACAACAATGCTTTATGTAAAAGTGGTAACCCCACTTGAGCTTAAACGATGAGTATGACCTATGATCAAGTGTTCTCACTTGACTCCTAAGTCAATATACTCATATATAGATGACATTGTCATCGCAAATTGCTTGATAGATGCTAGAATTGGTTGTGCATGCCTTGTCACATATTTCATTTGCCATCTTATTGTGTGAGCATGCTGGTTGCATATTTTACTCATTCGAGGACATCCACTTGTTGTTTTGATTGTTTGGTTTTATTTCCTTTTGCCAAGTGGATGGACAAGAATGCCTAAGAACCTCCTCTAGCTATCTATGCTTTTCTCGTCTCAAACTCTATTCATGCTACATCACAAAATTTGATCAAGTCAGATTCGAACCACTCTGTGTGAGGAGCGCTCGGAGTCCCCGATTCGTCATAGACTTAAACTTCCAAAACCTCTTTATGATTCTCGGTCTGACCGATACCCCACTTTCAGTCCTACCGAGATCATTAAGTTGATCTAGGTTTTCGATCTCGGTGCAACTGATTTGAACCATTCGGTCACACCGAGTTGCAACAACTGTATACAGTTTTGCATCTCGGTGCCACCGAGTTGTTCCACTCGGTCACACTGACAGGGTCGGGCTATATATAGTCACGGGCAAAAATTTGGAAATTTCTTCGAACCCCTTCGCCCGCGCGATAGCCTGCTCTGCCAACTTGGTCTCCGGATCGTCTCCTCGCCGCCAGCCGCCTCCAGTTGCTGGTCTCCGTCGCCGTCAACGGAAATTCAACCCCGCCGTTGCCGCCGTAGCGAGTCTCCGCCGAACTAGGGTATGGACTCGATCTTTGTGCTATTCCCCAATCCGATTCTTAGCACATTGTGATCATCATGATTCTTGCCACGTTTGTTAAACTTCTATCCAGTCAATGAACTCATAGATTAGGTTTAATTCGAAAATTTTAGGGTTAGGTTTCCGCCGAAACCATCTCGGACCCACCGAGTTGAAAAACTCGGTCCCACCGATTTGGCTTATGCCATTGCACAAGTGAGACTCGGTCTAACCGAGAATTACTTATCGGTGTGAACAATTTTGGAACTCTGTGAACCCTAGCAGTCTCGGTGCCACCGAACTGTGACTCGGTCTGACCGAGTTCACTAGTTTAGGTGCCAAAACTGCTTCGGTATCACCGAGTTTAGAAATCGGTAGATCCGAGATGCTTTCAGTGGGAAACTAAAACTAAGTTTTTGAATTATTCTTTTGCAAAAATCTCTGCATTTTGTGATGCTCATCCACTCTACCTCATCTATAAACTATTCACAGGGTCAGCAGTCAGCTTGTTCATCATGTCAGACCAAAGTGATAGCTAGAACATGTCAGAACAGCCAGTGCAGATGAGTGAGGGAACTAGTCCCTCAAGTTCTTCAGATGAAGGCAGCAGGAGCACCCCTAGCAATCTGCCAAAAGCTGCCAGAAGAAAAAGGAAGAAGAGAACCTCAGAATCAGAGGATGAGGACTATGTGGCAGAAGAGGAAGCAACTTCAAAGAGAGTAGTGCTCGAGAAGGAACATGGCTCAGCTCAAGGCACAAAGCCAGGATTGAAAATCAAAAGGCCAGCAGGTAGGCAGCCTATGCCAAAGGCCAGAGCCTCAACTCAAATTCCTGAAAAGCCTGCAACCATAGAGCCAGTTGCTGCTGAAGGAAAGAAAAGGAAGGAAAGGGTCAAGAAGGTCGTAGCCAGAGTGCTTGGAAAGGCTTCCATCATGGAAGAAGAGGAAAAAGAAGAGGTTGCTACACCAGCACCTAAGGCACCTAAGCTTATGGGTGATGCTATAAGATCAGGGGCTACTGCATCCAAGCCCAAAGAAGCACCCAAAGCTGCCTCCAAGCCCAAGACAACACCAAAGAGAAATACGAGGAGCATACCTACAACTGAGAAGAACAAGGCCCCAGTGCCTGAAGCTGCTGAAGAAGATGATGAAGAGCATGTTCTGAGAAAGCTCAAGCCCAAGATCCCAGACCACAATGATGCTCATCCTGTGGCTGAGGACATGAAGCTCAGAAGAGACTCAGGGCTGAGGAAGTGGAGAGAAGCAGATCCGTATGCTTCAAGGAGAAGAACTGTTGTTGATTACAGGTTTCACACTAAGGAACAACAGGACTTCTATGAGACAGTTTTGTTGGACAAGAAGCCCATAGTTTGTGACATGAGATGGGTTGATTGGGAGTACATCAAGGACAATGAAGAGCACTATCATGGAGTGCAGGACAGCTTCAATGCTTGTGGAGTAGCAGACTTTGTTGGGCAGAAGCTCACAAAGTGGAACGAGGAACTTATTATGCAATTCTACTCCACAGCACATTTTTATTCAGATGGCAGAATTGTATGGATGTCTGAGGGTACGAGGTAGCAATCTACAGTTGCTGAGTGGGCACAGCTCATCAATGCCCCTGAAGAGCATGAGGATGACTTGGATATCTATGCCAAGAAGAAGATGGATCATAACTCAATGTCAAACATGTACAAGGAGATCCCAAATGAAGCACTTGATACTTTCAAGTTCGGCTCAGTGCATTATCTTCTGTCAGGTCTGCCTACAATCAATTGGATTTTAAGGCACACCTTGTTGCCCAAGTCAGGTGATCACAAGATGATCAGAGGCTATGCAATCAACTTGCTTCATATCTTTGATGTGCCACAAAAATTCAAAGTCATGAGCCTCATCGTAGAAACAATCAAGAGGACTGTAGCAGACCAGAAGAGGAGTTGTGGATATGCCCCTCAGATCCAGGAGCTGATCAACTCCAAGATGGGCACAGACATATACCTTTTGGATAAGGAACATCTGCCCATTCATCCAGATTTTGAAGATAATCAGGTTGTCATGACTGAGAATGAGCCATCATCTGCCCAAGCACAAGCCAAGAAGGAGAAGGCGAGGAAGGAGAAAGCTACCAAGATGCCTACTCAAGAGGAGGCATCTGAATATTTCCTGAAAACCAAACAAGAGCAGCTTGGTTACTTGATTGCATCCACCCTGCGGATTGAGCAAGGAATAGCCACCCTAACTCAAAACCAGGCAAGCTTAGAGAGGATCATGGAACAAAAGTTCTATGACTTGGATGTCAAAGTGACAGAGATTCAGACTGCAGTGGAGCAGCTCCAGGATGACATGCAGGAGAGGAGAGGCAAGACTACAACTGATGCCTTTACCAGAGTGCCACGAGGTCCGAGGTCGTCTGCAGTGCCAGCTGCTGACCCCAGAGCCACCACGTCTGCACCAGCTACAACCTCAGTTCCACCAGCTCCAGCGTCCACTTCAGCCTCGACTCCAACCACGTCTACAGAAGGCTTCGTCCTTGGAGTGCTCCGGACTCCACCACCACCTGAAGATCAAGCCTGAGTGTCGACTTAGCACTATGCATTTTCTAGGAACTTTTTGGTAACTTGTTGCCAAAGGGGGAGAAAATGTATAGATCATAGGCTTCGAGAGAGAGTGTTGCTTTTAGTGTTGCTTTTATTCTCTCTTGTTTTATTTGGTGGTTTTTCGAACTTTGTTTGCTTTTGTGTGAGATACTATGTCATTGCTCGTGAGACATTGATGATCATGTGTTTGATCATAAGCTACACTTAATGTTTGCTTAATATTATCATCTTATCTATCTTATGTGATTATTCACTATTCTTGGTGATGAGTGCATGTATTTCATTCTTATCATTTTAAGCGCTCCACCAAGATGTATGTGACATGGAAGAGTAACCCATGACTCTAACTCTTTGTGCATTTGCAGTCCAAAGCAAATTTTAAATATGCAAAAATTTAGGGGGAGCTCTTACTTGTCACATACTTCTCAAAGCGACAATATATTTCATGCTTATTATCATTTGCCGAAGCTTTGATCTATATGTTGTCATCAATTACCAAAAAGGGGGAGATTGAAAGTGCAACTATCCCTAGGTGGTTTTGGTAATTCATAACAACATATAGCTCATTGAGCTAATGCTATTCCAAGATGACTATTTCAGGAAAGCTCAATGATTGGCATGGCATGGATGTGAAAGTGGAACCCTCAAAATGCTAAGGACAAAGGATTGGCTCAAGCTCAAAAGCTCAAGACTCTTCATTTTATATTTTAGTGATCCAAGATCACATTGAGTCTTTAGGAAAAGCCAATACTATCAAGGAGGGATGAGGTGTTGCTTAATGAGCCTCTTGCTTCATGTGCTTAGTGATATGCTCCAAAACCCTCAACTACTTTCCCATATCCACATATGACCTAAACCCTAAGCCAAACTCGGTCCTACCGATTCTTTCTATCCGGCGCCACCGAGTTTCACTTGTCATAAGCCACTGCCAAACCCTAGCAATTCGGTTCTACCGATAGGGATCTCGGTCTCACCGAGATGGGATTGCAAACTCTCTGTTTCCCTTTCGTAACTTTTCGGTCTCACCAAAAGAGCGAATCGGTCCCACTGAGATTGCAATGTAAACTCTGTGTTTCCCTTTTGTAACTTTTCGGTCTCACCGAAAGAGCAAATCGGTCCCACCGAGTTTGCCTGACCAACTCTCTGGTTAGCTAATTACCAAAATCGGTCTCACCGAGTTTGTGTAATCGGTCTCACCGAGATTACGTTATGCCCAAACCCTAACCATATCGGTCCTACCGAGTTGCATGTCAGTCCCATCGAAAATCTCTAGCGGTCACTAGGTTTACCTGTTCGGTCCGACCGAGTTTGTTGATTCGGTCCCACCGAGATTGGAAAACTGTGTGTAACAGTTGGATTTTGTGTGGAGGCTATATATACCCCTCCACCTCCTCTTCATTCGTGGAGAGAGCCATCAGAACACATACACAATTCCAACTCATATGTTCTGAGAGAGAACCACCTACTCATGTGTTGAGACCAAGATATTCCATTCCTACCATATGAATCTTGATCTCTAGCTTTCCCCAAGTTGCTTTCCACTCAAACCTTCTTTCCACCAGATCCAAATCCTATGAGAGAGAGTTGAGTGTTGGGGAGACTATCATTTGAAGCACAAGAGCAAGGAGTTCATTACCTACACACCATTTGTTACTTCTTGGAGAGTGGTGTCTCCTAGATTGGCTAGGTGTCACTTGGGAGCCTCCGACAAGATTGTGGAGTTGAACCAAGGAGTTTGTAAGGGCAAGGAGATAGCCTACTTCGTGTAAGGGCAAGGAGATCGCCTACTTCGTGAAGATCTACCGCTAGTGAGGCAAGTCCTTCGTGGGCGATGGCCATGGTGGGATAGACAAGGTTGCTACTTCGTGGACCCTTCGTGGGTGGAGCCCTCCATGGACTCGCGCGAACCGTTACCCTTCGTGGGTTGAAGTCTCCATCAACGTGGATGTAGGATGCACCACCTATCCGAACCACGGGAAAAACATCCGTGTCTCCAATTGCGTTTGAATTCTCCAAACCCTTCCCTTTACATTCTTGCAAGTTGCATGCTTTACTTTCCGCTGCCAATATACTCTTTGCATGCTTGCTTGAATTGTGTGATGATTGCTTGACTTGTCCTACAATAGCTAAAATCTGCCAAGAACTAAAATTGGGAAAAGGTTAAGTTTTTATTTGGTCAAGTAGTCTAATCACCCCCCCTCTAGACAACTTTCGATCCTACAACCCCCCCTCTAGACATAATTTCGATCCTACACATGGGCGACGCCTTGCATCACCTGCCGAACTCGTTCGTGCAGCTGTGAGAGCTCGGTAAGAAGGTCACCCGTTGAACCGGGCATTTCCTCAGCAGGACGACCTATTAGCATACCTACAGACATAACTCTGTCAGCCAGCTTCCTTGCCGAACTCTTTTTCAAAGTTCGTTCAAGCACTTACTAAATATGCCGCATCAAAGCCGCCGATTCGCCTTAACAGAGTACAATAGTTGGGCACGAACATCTTTTAGTTCCACGCTCTCACCGGCCTTCAGCTGGCATAGGAGATGTTGCTTATCCGGATTTACTCCAGCATCATCTGCAATTTTATCGTCAGATATGCATATACGCCGCATCCTATATGACACTTATCATTCAAAGGATATATTACCAGAGGGGGTCTCTTTGGGCTCCCCCGCCGCGGCCAGTGCGGCCTGAAGTTGGGCTCTGCACTCTTCCAGGTCCTGGGACAGTTGAGTATTCTTTTCGGTAAGAACCTGCATAACAAATGATCCTTAAATCAGTTATTCTAACTGTTTCAAGTCTCAGGGGCTACTGATATATATAATCACCAAATTTTCTCACCCGTATGTCTTTTACATACTGCTCCGTGGCTCTGGCTAGACCATTTTGAGCGGCACGGAGGTACGCATCTCTTGAGTTGAAGGCATCCAATGCCTCTTAGGAGAAACAAGCGTCAGGAAGAACAGTCCGGCGACGCCTGTGGTTCATGGCACTTTCCACCTCGGAATTGGTGGCGGACAGTTTATCCGCATCCTCTGTCGGAGGAGCGCCCGGCGCACGCCTCGTATTCGTTCCCGCCTCCGAATCCGGCCTTGGAGCCTGGCTGGTGAAGGCGCGATTAGTAGCCTCTCCGGGTATAGTCCGGCGAGCGCTCTTTTTCCTGAAAAGAAGGCATGGGCGTTAATATGCCTCTGAGAATAATGTCTTGTAATAAAGACGGCGCGCCGTACCGCTGCGCCGGTGTCTCAATCCGGACTGCGGGTCTTTTCAGCCTGCCTGGCCTCGTGGCCCCTTGTTGGATAGTCGCCGCAGGCTCGGCCTTCCGCCTCGAGGACCTCCCCTGCAAAACACAGCTGTTATACGGCAATCAAAAACACGCAAGGACGGATCCCTTTTCTAAGTACTGGGACTTCGGTCTCAGTCACCTGTGAGGCTGGAAGTAGCCCAGGGTAATCGGCCGTAATGGCCACCAAAGCGTTGTCATTACTCAATTGGTAAAATACCCCGTCGATCAGCTCCACAGATATGTCCGAATCCTCCTGGGAGGCCGGGTCAAGAGACCGTCCAGGGTCCTCGGGTTGTGGAGGGGGGTTGTTTATCTCCCTTACAGTCTGGCGCAGCTCCTGCGTTGAAATCGCTAGAATGAATACTTAACTACGGGAATACGAAACGGATGGGCGAGAAAAAGTCTCCGCTTACCCAGCTCGGAGGATTGTACATAGAAAATCCGCCCTGCGGGTTGACACGAAGGAATTCCTCCTCTTCTCCCTTGTACAAAGTGGATAAGATCTTTATTAGATCAGCAACCGATCCCGGCCCTTTACGGCCGTGGCGGGTGGCTTCATCCTCCCCGTTGAAATCCCACATGGGGTGGCCTCTATATTGAAGCGGCTGCACCCCCCGCATAATACATATGGCCACGACCTTGATCATGGTCAATCCGGATCGAGCTAAAAAACTTATCCGGCTCATCAGGTAAAGAACGTCCCTGTCATCTTCCTCCAGGGAGCTCCATGGACGCCAACTCCGGCGCTTCATCAAAGGGGCGTTGTCGAACTCAGGAAGGCCGATTCTAATAGGATCCGAGAGGGGGACGTCTTCTATATAAAACCATTCTGAAGGCCAGTCTTCGGACGTCTTCTTTGGGGTTCCAGACAGGTATCCGGTCCCGGCAATACGCCACACTTCAGCTCCGCCCACTTGATATATTGACCCCTTCTGAGAACGGGGCAAAAGGCAGAACAACTTCTTCCACAGAGTGAAATGAGCCTCACAGCCCAAAAACAACTCGCAAAGGGCTACGAATCCTGCGATATGCAGCATGGAGGCAGGCGTAAGGTTGTGCAACTGGAGGCCGTAGAACTCCAGGAGCCCCCGGAGAAACGGATGAATTGGAAATTCGAGCCCTCTTACCAAATAAGGGACAAGGCATACCCGCTCTCCCTTGGAGGAATTGGGAAGGCTCTCCGCTTGCTCTCCGCCGTTATAGGTGGCGAGCCCGGCTCGAACCGGGACCATGTACGCTGCGGGAAGAAATCCCTTGGTCTGAAGCATCACTAATTTGCTGTGCGGGACAGAACATCTCTCCCAATATCCAGGCTTGGGGCTAGGGGAGCGAGAGGAGGAGCTGCGTCGACCGACCATGATGGAATGGATCTCTGTCGAATGCGCTCCGATGAAGGCTCGCCAAGGGAGGATGGTGTGATTTGGATCTGAATCCTTGTCTTTTTAATAGGCAGCTCATTCACACAGCTAGGGGGGTAAATGTAAAAACACCCTGGCTCTTCACATTCGCTCGACACGTGGAAGGTGGCCATTATTGGGCGTGGAAGCCAAGGAGTGCAACATTCACAAGAGGCCGGACACTATTTCGACAGGTACACGGAATTTGGAGAGGAACCCGCCTTGCAATGCTGAAAACAATACTGCGTGCCGGACTCATCGTCATTGAAGCCTGGTTCGGGGGCTACTGAGGGAGTCCTGGATTAGGGGGTCTCCGGACAGCCGGACTATATCCTTTTGCCGGACTATTGGACTATGAAGATACTAAATTGAAGACTTTGTCTCGTGTCCGGATGGGACTCTACTTGGCGTGGAATGCAAGCTAGGCAATACGGATATGGATATCTCCTCCTTTGTAACCGACCTTGTGTAACCCTAACCCTCTCCGGTGTCTATATAAACCGAAGGGTTTTAGTCCGTAGGACAACAACCACAACATACAATCATACCATAGGCTAGCTTCTAGGGTTTAGCCTCTCCGATCTCGTGGTAGATCTACTCTTGTACTACCATATCATCAATATTAATCAAGCAGGACGTAGGGTTTTACCTCCATCAAGAGGGCCCGAACCTGGGTAAAACATTGTGTCCCCTGCCTCCTGTTACCATCCGGCCTAGACGCACAGTTCGGGACCCCCTACCCGAGATCCGCCGATTTTGACACCGACACCCGGCACCTGGACTGACCACAGAGACGTCCATGCCTTTGATTCCGTCTCAAAATCCGAGGACCCTGCATTCCCCTCCAGCCAGTTTTCCCTTCGTCGTTTCGTATCAACTAACACGCGATAGGCTGACCGAACCGAGAAGGTGTCGTTCCTTTCATAATTCCATGCCCATTGGTCCTCCATTGGCCGCGTACATAGCGGTATGCTAAGAATAGCAGTCGTATCTGCTGCTATAAAGACTTGATCAAGGACCACTCTATTCCATGTCGCATTTGTGTGATCTATTAGGTCGCTCACCATGGTAGGAGGATCAGCCGAGAGACAAGCAAACGGCCGCATTGAAGCATTCCTTGGGATCCAATTCTCTGTCCAAATCCTTGTAGTTGACCCATTACCGATTCGCCTGATTAAACCTTGACACATACCCTCACGCCCCTCTAGGATAGCCTGCCAGACTTGAGATGGCCGGTTACCCAATTCAGCTGTTAGAATGGTTCCTTGGGGAAAATAGACCGCCTTCAACATCCGAGCACACAAAGAATCCGGCTGCTGTAGCATCCTCCATGATTGCCGTGCCAAAAGTGCTAGATTGAAGAGATCAAAAAAACTAAGGCCTCCCATGTGTTTTGGCCGAGTCATAGTCTTCCATGACACCCAAGCTGGCTTCCTTTTTCCTTCCTTACCCCCCACCAAAATTGCCGAATGAGCTTGTTAAGATGTTCGCATAGACCCCTTGGTAATTTAAAACAGGACATAGAGAAAACTGGTACAGCTTGTGCCACTGATTTTACTAAAACTTCTTTCCCAGTTGAGGACAGAGACTTCTCTATCCATCCTTTCACCTTGCTCCATGGCCTATCTTTTAGATATTTGAAAGCACCAAATTTAGAAGTATTGGTGGTATGTATTCCATCGCTTCAATTGTTTCAGCCTGGGCTATGAACCGTGACAAACAAGGCCCAATTGTTTTTGGCCGGGTAAAGCAGGAAACGAACAGGTTTAGCCCATTATATGTCTGTTGACCGATGTTGTCGCCACGCCAGCGAGCCCGGGCAAGTGCCCATGGGTCGCTTGGCGGTGCCTCCGCCACTGGGGTTGACCCATTAACAATTTTTGAAATCTCAAAGTGGCCCATGAGAAAATGGTAAGGGGTGGGGTGCTGCTAAAGTTTAATCTTATACCATGGCATTCCTTATTTGGCGCTGCAGGCACCGGTTTGCCGGTTACAGTTGTTTCTACAAACCGGCGCCTGCATGCGCACAACACCTCCCGCAAGATGGGCCAGCCCGTTTTCATTTTTCTTTCTGTTTTCTATGCCGTGCAAAAAAGGCGTTGAACGCTGGGATTCGATCGTGCGACGTCTAGTCTCCTCTGAGAGAGGATAACCACCCGGCTACAATACTTTGACGTGATCATATTAAAGTTTCTCCCATTTTCTTCTTTCACATATTCTTTCCTTTCATTTCTTTTTTCTTTTTTATATTCCCCTTTTTTCTTTTTGTATTTCGGAAATGTTTCCTTCAAACAGATGAACTTATTTCTTTTTCAAAATGCATTAACTTTTTTTCAATTCGAAGAATTTTTTTCCGAATTGGATGAACTTTTATTTGAATATGATGAAATTTTTCTCCAAATTTGATGACATTTTTTTCAAATTCAATGAACTTTTCTCAAGTACGGTGAACTTTTTTCAATTTTGATGAAATTTTATCAAATTCGATGAAATTTTTTCAATTTCGATGGACTTTTTATCAAATCCGATGATTTTTTTTTCAAATCCCATGAATTTTTTTCAGATCCAATGAATTTATTTTTCAATTTTGTGAACTATTTTCAAATCCAATTAACTTTTTTTCAAACATGTGAATTTGTCAAATTTCATCAAAAATTTAAAAAGTTCATCGATTTGAAAAGAGTTCATGAATTTTAAAAAAATCATCATATAAGGCAGAATAAAAAAGAAAACAGAAAAAGAAAAATGGAAAAATGGAAAAACGAAAAAGGAAAGAAGAAACTAGAAAAAGAAGAAAATGTTGTAACCTAACAGATGTGGCTTAGTGGCCTCGTGATTGCTGGTTCGAGTCTCCTGCTTGCGCCCATTTTTTTTTTATATTTTCCTGTTGGGCGCTTGCCTGTTTTGGGCCGGCCCAATAGCGCGGCAGCGTGGGCGCCGGAACTCCTAGTTGGCGCTGAAGGCGTTGACTAGGAGCTTCCCATATCATTAGTTGAGGAAGTGTTGGACCTTTTATATAGTGGGTTCTCGTGTTGAGAAGAAAAAAAGGAGACCACGCGCGTGCTCGCTCCCTCGCCTCGCCGAGCTCGGGGCGACGCGTACGTCCAACATGGGCATGAATGGTCCGCCAAAAATCGGTTCCTTGCCTTAGAGGGACGCGTCTTTCTTTTGTTGTTTTATTTTTTGGTGTCTTGACAGAAAAATTTATTTGTTTCCTTATCCGATAAGTTTGACTTGAAAATCAAGTCGGTTTTAGAACGTGGTCGCGACACAATTCCTATATATATATTGCTTACCGGACTCGGCCAAAGATACACCGAAAACACCTATGGGTTTTCCTCGTCTATCAACTTGCGCCGTCACTGTAGTCTACTCTATCCCGAACACCGGTGCATCATCGTACGGGAGAGCAGGTCTCTGCAACCGTTCGTCCTTGAGATCCTGCACCAGGAGAGGACGAATTACGTTTTGGGACACGCTCTGCATGATTCCTCAAGTTCGTCATCATGGGTCACCTTCCATCCAAGTCGGGCAGTGCTACTCATCTTTGCCTCCATCTCCGTCAACAATAGATCGTTGCCAACATCGTCATCAACATTGTCGCTCCAGCAGCAGCTAACGAACAGTACGCCCATCGTCATCTGATCATCTCTATCTATGTAGCTGTTGTCCCGTTTGTGATGCTATTGTGCATGTTCTCTTTTTCATCTAGTTTGCTAGATTGTTGCATGTTATTCTCTATTTTAGTCATGAATTATTACTAGAATTAATCACGAACTTGCCTTATATTTCAACAATCCAAAAACCAAATTGTAGGCAATTT
Source organism: Triticum urartu (assembly GCF_003073215.2). Lineage (NCBI taxonomy): Eukaryota > Viridiplantae > Streptophyta > Magnoliopsida > Poales > Poaceae > Triticum > Triticum urartu. Next base: position 651,151,707 of record NC_053028.1, on the reverse strand, counting down.
CGTGAGTTAACTATGGCTAAATTTGCTGATGCATTGATGCCGGATAAGTTTACCAGTGTGCACTTTAAGAGGTGAGGTTCACACTCTTGCTTACTGCTCTGAAAGTTTTCCACATTAGTGTTGTTGCTCCGGAGGGAATGTCCGAGGAAGATCAGAGAAAGTTTAAAGGTAGCCAATACTATGTTTGTGGGATGCATTCTGTGTGTTCTTACTAACCGTCTGTGTGATGTGTACATGCAGATACAAGATGGAAAGACATGCACTGAATGCTAAATTCGATGCAACAGATGCAGGTAGTGAACTGTACATCATGAAGAATTTCCATGACTATAAGATGGTGAATAACCGTTCTGTGGTTAAACAAGCTCATGAGATATAGTGCATTGTGAAGGAACTAGAACTCCTTAAGTGTGATTTACCTGATAAATTCCTGGCTTGGTGTATGACTGCAAAGTTACCTTACCTCCATGAAGAAACTTTGCCACTACTCTGAAACATAAGAGATAGGAAATATCAGTTGAAAGTCTGGTTACATCTCTTAATGTAGAAGAAAAAGCTCCGGCTAAAGACACTACTAAGAAAGAAGGTGAGGTTCAGTCTACCACCAATATTGTACAAACGTACCCACAGAACAAGAGCAAAGTGAAGAACAAACATGTTTTCAACAAGCATGTTTGCGATAAGCCTATCAAGACTACTACCTTTAAGAAGTTTAACAAGGTTGAGCTAGAGTGCTACGTATATGGGAAGTCCGGACACTTTTCCAAGGAATACCAAACCGTAGAGGGAAAACGAGCTCCAAAACTGTCAACATGGTGACAGCTAGCAATACTGATGGGTATGATAATTTACCTATTGTTTTTAAAGTATTTCAATCACATTCTTGGTGGATTGATTTGGATACTAACATTCACGTGTGAGCCGACGTCTCTGTTTCGCAAAAAAGAAACGTCCCCCAGGTAAGGGTATTTCCTAATGTGTAACGGCAATAAAAATGCGGGCGTACCAGTATACAATAGTATACCAAAGAAAATCACACATGGAAAAATATATTTATTAATTCTCACGAGAGTTACAAAGTGCGGTTTCCACATAATTACATATATTGTGCCATGGATAAGTAATCTGACTAATATCCAGCGACCATGGAGATTCTGGTTCCCGGAGCCTCGTAAGGCAATCCGGTTATTTACATATGCTGGTAAATCCCGCAGAACAACTCGGATTAACCTGGTTGTCATCTTGAACCTAAAATATTCTCATAATGTGTTGAGAAATAAAAGTGGTAGATATGAATGGCCCAAAGCCTCGTCGGCCTTTGGTATGAAACATCCGGCCATGCTGGCACCGGGTCCAGCCTCGTCGGTGAGGACAAAGGGTTCCGGGCTCGTCGGTCACGGAAAGAGGTAATGTCTCCTAGCCTCGTCAGTCAAGGAGATAATGTGTCCGACCTTGTCGGTCAGGACTATGAATATTCCGGCATCCTCGCTCACGGAAAAGACATGTTGCATGAGACTTGGTATGAAGTATCCGACCTTGTCGGTATCGAATGATCAAATAAAGTGCACGGGATCTGTTAATTATTTGCACATGGTGTGAACCAATTTATCTTAAAACATGGAGTCACGCTCCTGATGCATCACTCGATCGCCGCATGGTTTTAAGTGTGCTATCTTTTTTTTTTGCAGGGGAGAGTATTCTATCAAAATATAGGACTTTGGCACAGTTCGGCTCGCTCACAAACATAACATGGAGCTAATGAAAATCCTCGCCGCACCACTCAAACACCACATGGTCTTATTGTGTTGGGGTCCATGCAGAGGACTTCTCCATATGAAAACACGCACGATCACTTGAAGCTGGACGGCCACAAGTGTACATGGCCGCACATATTTAAGGTACGGGCCTATGGGGTACGGCTTTGTCTAACACATTTTGTTTCGGCATCTTTTCACAGTTTGAATAATCTAAAATATATGTCATGCCTATGGATGCATGCGCATACCATAAAAACAGGGGATTTAATATCCTCATGGATAACTCCATCGAGCCATCGCAAACTGCATCGCCATGGGAGGGGACAAAGGCCGTGGCGGCTAAGGTTGAAAAAGGAGAGGACAACAAGCATCATTATTGATAGATACATGCAATTTGTTTATTTTTCAAAAAATTCATCGATACAAACTACCATCTTTTTTTGAGATGGAACACATCCGATTTCATAAATCACACAGGCTCTTAGCAACAAAGCTGGTCATTCAAACGTTTATATCGTCAGACAGGATTTCCGCCCAAACTTGGCGGCCGACCTGGGGCCGTGAACCATACGCCGCAAGGCGCAATGTTTTATTCCCTCCGTTCGGAAATACTTGTTGGAGGAATGCATGTATCTAGACATATCTTAATTCTAGAGACATTCATTTTTATCGATTTCTTCCACAAGTATTTTCGGACGGAGGGAGTACTTTATTATACGCCCGTGGATGAAAGAAAACGAAATGCTTGATGAAAAATTTAAGCGGGCAAAGTCGCGGATCTCCCTGAATATAGCTCCTTCCGGTGCAAGATCTCCGTCTTTGCTCTGGATTGCTTTGAGCAATTTTATGTTTGTGGCGTACAACCCACGCACACACAAAATGATCTATCACCCTGAATATGGCAGTGCCCGCCGCCGGTGAATAGGCCGGAATAGCACCACTCACGACATATATTGGGGTTACGACATGGTAATTTAGTATCGACCTCCTTCCTTTTGCACTCCCCTTGAACAGTATCTAGATAAATAAATCGGATAAAATAAAGATATTATTCCATATTGTCAAAAGGGCGAAGCAAAATATGGAAGAGATCATTATCCTGAAGCGTCGTATATTGAAGTTAGCAACATATCTGTTTTTCTTACCACAAGACATGAGGAGCGTCAACATAAAGATAGCAGAGATAGCAAGGACGATGGTGCTCTTGCGGCAGGCCATGCTGAGTACTTTTCATGGCTGTGCGTTTACTTGTACATGTATTTATATAGCACTAGAAAGATTGTGTGATGGAGATATCCTAAGTGACGTATGATGGCGAATATTTTTCTGATATACTAATTATTTGCTTCATTTCTTTCGCTCACAATTTACGATGGAGATTGGGTATGGATTTATGTCAATACTATAGATTTCACACCAATTTTCTTCCTCATATACTAATTATTTGCTCTGGGCATTTTTTTTGCGGAAAACTCTGGGCATTAGTTGCTGAGATTTAAAACAAATTTTGACGATGTGTACCTGAGCAAATAACTTTATAATTATTCCAACGAGATTTAGCTCATAATGTTCATTTGCATCCAAGATTGACATTAGTTGTGGACGATTTGAAGAAGATTTTTTTTGACCCTAGTTGAATAGTGATATGACGTAGAAGCAATCTTGCCACGTATTTGTAGGCAAAGTGTGTAGTAAAAACTTAAATGTAGTGCAAATCTGAAAATTTCCATCATGGACCTTGGATTGATAGCGGATGACAGAGACCAAAGATGGGACTACTAAATAGCCACTTAAATCAACTTTTCATATAACCACCCCCCGCCCACCCACCCCCAGACACAGTCACTCTCTCTTAAAAATTAGGTATCTCTCTCTCACCTTAGGGCATCTCCAACAACGACCAGCAATTTTCCTCTTGTATCCGTCCACGAACAGGGCGAACCCGTCCATGGACACGGACGCGGAAGGCGGCTATCCAATGTTATCCTATATATGTCCGTCGGTAAAGGGCAATTTAAAATTCAAATTTAATTCGATCCACATAGTGCGCCGGATCACACTAGCGTCGGATCGCATGCCCGATCACAACTAAAGAGGCAAGTATGCTTAGTTTTTTCATGCCCGAATCTAAAAGAACATTGATACGTCTCCAACGTATCTATAATTTATGATTGCTTCGTGCTATATTATCTTCTGTTTTGGACATTATTGGGCTTTATTTTCCACTTTTATATTTTTTTGGACTAACCTATTAACCGGAGGCCAGCCCAGAATTCCTGTTTTTTTCCTGTTTTAGGGTTTCGAAGAAAAGGAATATCAAACGAAGTCCAAACAGAATGAAATCTTCGGGAACGTGATTTTCTCAACGAACAAGACCCGGGAGACTTGGACCCTACGTCAAGACACAAAAGAGGAGGCCACGAGGTAGGGGCGCGCCTCCCCCCCCCCCCCCCCACGCCCTCCACCCTCGTG